>NC_028646.1:2932496-2976603 GCF_001406875.1 Solanum pennellii
CTACCAGCCCCCTCACCCCCACCCCCAACCCCCTAAAAAATTAATTTTATTTTTTAAAAATACTATCAACTTCAAATTTTTATTTTTTCACTCCTATCCTCTCCCTATCACCACCGCCCAAAAAAAAATTGTTTTTAAAAAATATTTTCAATTTCATAAATTATTTTGTATTCTAGTAAAATAAAAGATATTCTTCAAAAATATTTTTCATTCATAACTCAAACACTAAAAATCATTTTCGGAAAATATTTTCTACTCACCAACCAAACATGAGAAAATAAGTCCAAAACCTACTTGTTTTCCAGAAAAATATTTTCTAGGAAAACATTATCCATGAAAAACATTTTCTTTCATACCAAACACACCCTTAGAAGCAATTAAGTTATTATCATTAATTTATTGCTACTAAAATAAGACAAAATTTTATGGGCAAAATTGAACCATTATGATTACATTCAAACACTTGCGACGACGAATTGATAGTTCAGATATGAAACTCGCAAAAATACTTACCTGAGTATGAAGAAAGTGTGGAAGCTCTTTTGGTGAGGATTACACGAAGATTTTCTTGTGGGTCTTCAAATAGACACACCAAAACTGCAGCTCTGTTTGATTTGGATCTTATTGAATTACTATTACTATTATCTGTCCCCAATTCTTGAATTTTTGAATTTTGGTTATAAACACGAAGCCTTTCACTTAATTTCATCAGTCTCTCTGATCTGTTATATGCCATTTGGGATTTAGGTAAGGTAATCCAAAAGAAAATCAAAATTAGGATTTTTATTTCATATGTGATAAGCTTATTATTGGTTGAAATTTTTATTAATTAATAGATTTAACCAACAAACTTAACCCGGATCCACTAAAATGTAAAATCCGGATCCGCAATCCAAATACTGACCCAAAATCAAGTCAAGGTAGGGGCATGGGTTGGGTCTCGGGTTCGGGTTTGGAGTTTGGATCGATAGACTAGTTCGGGGTAGAGACTGGTAGGTGAGATAGGGAGTTGTAAGTTGGGTTTCGTGATAAGGTTGGGATTGAGAGTCAGATCTCAAATCGGAGTCAAGAATTAGGTTCGGGATGAGAATCAGGACTCAAACCAGGGTTGGGATTCTGCAAGTATCGGGTCGAATCTATTGTCAATTATCTATCAAGATTATATTTAATGCTACAGAACAATATTTTCTTGTAAACCATTTATTTTTTTAAAAAAAATTCTAAATAACATTTAATTTTTCTTCCTACCAAATACACCCTTTTTAAGTGTTTTACCCAATCAATCTACTTATAAATTTACTCTATTTTTTAAGCTACCAATTATATTTATTATAAATAATACAATTTTTTATGTATTTGCCGTGCACAAAAAGGGGAAATACAACCAATTATAAGCCATCATCCAAAGGTGAAAAGGAGAATCCAATTAATTACTCTTTTCCCTATCAAATATAAAATATGTATATGATTTTTGACTATATAAAAGAATATATTGAAACCAATTTCTTTGTTTAATTCACATAAAAATACTTTCAACATGGAAAATACTTTAAAATACCCCAATATTATCTCCTCTAATATAAGCACAAATATTGATATAAAATATATCATCACTTCTCATTTTTCTTCTTTACCACCACCTTTAACCATTCAATTTAATATTCATATTCATGAACAACATTGGTTTTATAATCGAAATAATGAGTTAATACCTCTCAACTTTGCANATGGTCACTCAACTTTGCACTATTCTCTCAGAAAGTCACTCAACTTTCAATTTTCCCTCAAAAGTCACTCAACTATGCACTCTTCTCTCAGAAAGTCACTCAACTTTCAATTTTCCCTCAAAAGTCACTCAACTATCCACTCTTTCCTCAGAAAGTCACTCAACTATCCACTCTTTCCTCAGAAAGTCACTCAATCTATTAAATTATTTTTAATTAAAATTTATTGATATTAATTATTTATATAACAAACCAAAAATTTTTAAAAATAAATTAAATCATTTAGTGATCCACCACCTAACCCGACCTATTAAAAAATATGATATTACCCATTTTATTTTATCTTTAGTCCTAAATTAATCTAATCCTAATTCAAGGTTAATGAGAGGGATTAATTTAGGATTAAAGATAAAATAAAATGGGTCATATCATATTTTTTAATGGGTCGGGTTAGGTGGATGGATCACTAAATGATTTAATTTATTTTTTAAAATTTTTTGTTTGTTATATAAATAACTAATATCAATAAATTTTAATTAAAAATAATTTAATAGATTGAGTGACTTTCTGAGGAAAGAGTGGATAGTTGAGTGACTTTTGAGGGAAAATTGAAAGTTGAGTGACTTTCTGAGAGAAGAGTGCATAGTTGAGTGACTTTTGAGGGAAAATTGAAAGTTGAGTGACTTTCTGAGAGAATAGTGCAAAGTTGAGTGACCATCTGAGGTATTAACTCTCGAAATAATACCAAATCACTTTGTTTCAAACTCAACTCTTCTAAATACATGTCACATGACATGTTTTACAATGTCATGCAAAGAAATCTTCATGATATAGACGTGGAATATTTTGATAGTAATCGTTGTGACAGAGTCTTATCAGATACAATACTCAAAATACGTATAATTATTGCAAACACGTCTAAGAAAAGTCTTAAAGATTTCGAGATTGTCGTTGATGTAACACTAGACATCAACAAGTTTCTCATGGTAGAGAGATTTTGTTACGAGAAGCATCGCGGAGGTTCAACGGGATGGTACCTCGCTAGTCATTAGTGTTTTTTTTAGAAATCGATAGTTTTCGAATATGTAAATTTTTATCCTAAAAACATCAATACTCAAATTCTCATATATGTATTTTAGTTTGATTAGAAGAAACCAATAAAAACTTTTGAATAGCTAAAGAAGTGTATTTATTACATATCAGAACTTTTATTTGTGGTTTTAAATACATATGCTATGTTGATTATTGGAATGAAATATATGTACTAAATTTTCATGAGTATCAAATTAAATTTCAAGATCAAACAGATATTTGAAGATAAATTTGGAGCTAGAAAGCCCGCTCAAACGTTTGCATAAGATGAACATAAAGGATAAAGCAATCCACCATAGACAAGACGAAACTATGTTAAAGGTTCCAAGTTCGAAGGACAAAAGTCTCTCTCTCTCTCTCGAGAGAGAGAGATTTGGCAATAACGTCTTTCATTGACGATTTCTACTCCAGAATTTAGGTGTTCGTTCTTGAAAATCAGGGGGACGTTGGTACACGATCGATGCAGCTTTAATCAAAATGCCAGCAGTTATTGCCCATATTATATACTTCTCATTCTCTGTTTCATGATCAAAGAAATGAAGAACATATTCATCTCCCATGTATTCACGTTCTTGTTCTCGTCGATTCTCATCCTAAGTCAACCAATATGTATTCGTAAGAGCAACTGGAGACGAAACACGTAAACAAGAGAGGGAGTTTATAGACTTACTAACCTTGAGAAACATCTCTAGAGGTGCATCAAATAGTGATGCCACTTCTGCAGTATTTATCAACGGGTTGAATGTGTTCCGGTCCCAAAGTATGCCCACGACAGGAATCACCGTAATTCCCTTCTGAGGAAAAACAAAACACCGATTTGAGCACGGATCATATAAATGTTAATAGGGCCAAATTTTTAACAAGACGGTTAAGACAGAACAGATTTCTAAAGGTAAGCATCAATGCAGTAGAACTGTACTATTGAGAATTAACGTTCCACGAAATGAAACTGAAGCATTTGAAACTTGCAACCCGATGCTTCAGTTAAGACTCTTTTTTTTACTTCTCTTGAGGTAAACAAGACTTTGGCTGCAATGTCGATTGTGTGATGGACATGAGTATGATAAAAAGCTACGTTGCTCAGAACCTCCAAAAGTATTGCCCTACCCGTGTTGGATACTTCAAAAATACAAAGCTTTTGGAGGATCCAACGTATACCAGTTGTATTATCAAAGAGTCCGAGCAATATAGATAAAAAGTTCGATTACTTGTTCTTTGTCCGTTTTCCAACATGAAACCTAAAATGTCATGTTTAATTTTGCACAGTGCTCTCTCAACAACTGATTGATTAGTCCCATTGTATTACTATTGTTGTTCGTACTGTTCTTGGCATATAAATGTTCCGTGAAATTTGATCCCTTCAACTTTGATACAAAGAGACGGGCTTGTATTATCAACTATGTCCCTACTTGTCATTAATATTTAACGAGCTAAGAAACCTTAAAAGGGCATGAACACAAAATAATGTAAGACTCAAATGAAGACAAATGCATTACCTTGTTGGTAAAGGATTCAAGAACAGTAACAACATCTACAAGTGAACGGTCTAATCCGATCTCCTCCTCAGCCTCCCTCAATGCTGTCTCAACGTCATCGGCATCACCTTCTTCTACTTTCCCACCAGGCAAAGCAACTTCACCTAAAAACATTAAAGAAAGAGGTTGAAAGATTTATGTCTTTAAAGTTACAAGTTCGAGCCCTGAGCGAGGAGAAGGGTATCCTCAGGTACTGAATGTTATAAAAAGGGGTTAATTAGCTCAATTAGCAAAAAATTCATTTACTTTCTTAAACTTCGTGTCAAATCAAAACCAGACAAACAATTTGAGACGACACTAAAACCTATAGTCTCACATTTCTATAACATCATATCATTAAGAGATTGTTTGCTAGCTGATTAAAGTTATGCAAGTATCAGTAACAATGTAGGAAATAACTATTAGCAAATCTATATATATTATGCTATACATGAATAACTTACGTCTTAACCAACTATTACCTATACATAATTTAATACTTACACGACTCACATCTAAATCAGCTATTAAACGATCCCTAAAGGGGTAGAGTTAAAAGAGCTTCCAAATAGAAAAATGATCCCAAATTAACATTATTCATAAACTTCAAATCATGAATACGTCTCTGAATACTACGATACCAAGTGAACACCATTGTACAAATTTAACTTCAATAAATCAAATAGTTACCTGAGTGTGAAGAAAGTGTTGAAGCTCTTTTGGTGAGGATTACACGAAGATGGCCTTGTGGGTCTTCAAATAGACACACCAAAACTGCAGCCCTGTTTGATTTAGGTATTGGGTTTATCCCCAATTCTTGATTTTTGGGAACAAATTCTTGAATTTTTGAAATTTGGGTACTTAAAGAGTTATAAAGACGAAGTCTTTCAGCTAACTTCACAAGGCTCTCTGATCTGTTAGATGCCATTTGGGCACTGACAAGGAGAAAGGAGAAAGGAGAAAAGGAAAATGTGTTGTTTTAAAAGCTTATAAAAAGCAGCTCATCAATATGTAAGGCATAATACATATATTATACCTTAAACTTGGTTTCAAATTTTAACTTTGACTTTCAACTTTCATAATGCACAAACAAACACTTTAACTATCCAACTTTTAAATAAATAAACACATCAGTTCTGCATGTCACAATACATGTAGGACACCACGTAGGACAAAAAATGATATGTAGGATGACATGTAGGACATGTGTGTCTATTTGTTCAACTTTATACAAATTTAATTGTCTATTTATGCACATCCAAAGTTGAAGGACATAAATGTGATTTGAAGCCAAGTTAAAGGGCACATTTATGTATTATGCCAATATGTAATGATGAATCACGGAGTTAGTAAGGGCTCAGGGTTTTGAATTCGAAAAATTATACTGTTTAATGTGGTTAAAAATAGGCATAATACATATCTTAGATCCTAAACTTGGTTTCAAATTTTAACTTTGACCTCCAACTTTCATAATGCACAAACAGATACTTTAACTATCCAACTTTTAAATAAATAAACAAATGAGTCTTACGTGGCACAATACACGTAAGACATCACATAGGACAAAAAATGACACGTAAGATGACATGTAGGGCATGTGTGTCTATTTCTTCAACTTTATACAAGTTTAAGTGTCTACTTGTGCACGCCCAAAGTTGAAGGACATATATGTGATTCGAAGCTAAGTTAAAGGGCATATTTATGTATTATGCCTTATAAATAATGTATACCTCATTCGATTTTTTGTGTGTTTTCTTAGTCATATTTTTTAAAAAAAGATCTGATTTCATTGCGGGTAATCCATCTTTTTTTTTTCTAATTAATTTTGATTTGATCATTTGATATTTAAAGATTATTGATTCAATTAATTTAGATTTATATCAAATAAATTTATTTAGAGATAAAACGCTTCAAGATTCTCTATTTTCAAACTCAAAATTTTAATTAAAAATTATGAATCTCAACTATTTTATCATAATTTCTTGATAAGAAATAATATGAAGGTATATACTTCATTTGAATTTTATTCTTTTGAGTATATGAAAAAAGCTTATAAGTTATATATGTTTATATTTACGTTAAAAATAGAGACGATTTCAAAATTTAAAATTTATAATGCAAATTTAAAATACAAACATGAATTAGGACAAAAAGATTATCTCCAATTAATTAGGTGATGGCAGATGCTGTCATTTATTGGTTGGTTGGTTGGCTGGCACACCCTTTATGGCTAAGTAGCCTCACCAGAAATGAAATCAATTCTTGTTGATATAAAATAGTAACTACTTTACTTTTCTTATTTTTAATCTGAAGTCACGAATTCGAATTTTTTTGATTCATATATAATAAAGCGTTATCCTGAGATATAAGGTAAATTAGAAAAGTTGATACCTAACAAGAAAGCCAAAGAAGTTGGTAAAGTATCCCACCTTTTACATGGCTAAAGCAACCGCACGAGTACTAATTTGATTAGTCTTTTTTGAGCCTTTGAGATTTTATATATCAGCTTCAGAAGATTCAATTGGATCATTCTTGGAACAGAAGAATAAGGAAGCAAAGGTAGAATATGTTCTGAAACTCCAACACTTAAACTGAACAAAAAAAGGCCCAGGATACAGAAATCGTCTTTGATGGAAGCGTTTTCCTCCAAAGTGAAGCTTTTCAAGACAAATCCGAATTAACACTGAATGAAGAAGACTTCTCACTCTGCCCCAATTTATGTAACACTTTTATTTTTTGAGAATCAAACCGTTTAAGTTTGATCGAAAATTTACGCACAAAATCTTCATTTTTTTTGAAATGAACTAAAAAAAAATTCATGTATTTATAAACGGCATAATACATAATATGCCCTTCAACTTGGCTTCGAATTATATTTATGCCCTTCAACTTTGGGTGCGCACAAGTAGACACTTAAACTTGTATAAAGTTGAACAAATACACACACATGTCCTACATGTCATTTTTTGTTTTACGTGGTGTCTTATGTGTATTGTGCCATGTAGGACTCATGTGTTTATTTATTTAAAAATCGGATAATTATAACATCTGTTTGTGTATTATGAAAGTTAGAGGTCAAAGTTAAAATTTGAAGCCAAACTTAAGGTCCAATATATGTATTATGTCATTTATAAACTATGTAAGAAGTATTATAATCACGATAATTGATAATTCAAAATATATATAAAAAAAACTTACGGTATAGATAGACTTGTTTTTCAATCTTGAAATCCGAAAAAGTGTCGCGTAAAATGAAACAGAAGGATTAAAAGAAAAAGCTTTATATAGGGCCATAATATTCCACTGTGCACATATCTGAGGGGGAAAATTCTGTTATTACATCATATGGTTAGAAGACTACACAATACTCCATTGTAATGCATTTAATTTATGACACAAGCTTTGATCATACAAGAAACAATGATCAATTACAGTTTAACTCATTGTAGTATTCTTGTACACTACCTTAGGGAGCTTGAATTTAGGATTTTGTTCCAAGAATGCAGGTGGTCTCTGATACACAACTGATGCTGCTCTAATCAAAATCCCAGCAGTTAAACCCCAGATCAAGTATTTCTTGTCGTCCATCTCGTAGTCGAACAAATGAATCAAATACTTTTCGCCCATCCATTCTCTTTCTTCTGATTTCCTATTCTCGTCCTGTATAAAGACGTTGCACTTAAGTATCCAAGAAGCGGAAGAAACTTATTTGTGTGACCTACAGAAGGATACAAACCTTGAGAAACATCTCCAATGGGACATCGAAAACTGCTTCTACTTCAGAAACATTGGGGATGGGATTGAATTCCTTTTTATTGGAAAGAATCCCAATCACGGGAATTACTCTAAGAAGATGCTGCATAAATAACAAAATGTATTAGATATGCGCACAAGTTAAAGGTAGTACAAAGGGATCAAGCATCCTAGAGCCAGCATTGTTTCGTTGATAGTGAAATGCAGTCATTTTCAGCACCAATAATAATATAATCTCATCGGGGGTAAGAATTTAGGGTCACTGTCGCGTAATGCAAAACCAGCACTAAGTTTGAGACGAGAAAACTTGATAAAGATTGAATACACCAAATGAGCTAAGTACACATAAATCTTAAAGGAGGTCCACCAAGATCTCCTCAAGATATCCACATATAAACTTCTTGCTACTAAAAGACAAGCAAAAGAAGCTGCACCAAGCAAGGACCTTTTCTTGGAAGGAAAATGGTTCTGAAAGTTGTAAGTGATAAGTTGGATGCCAGAGAGGTAATAACACCTCAATAATCTACGCCCAAGGGTATGGCGTTAATGATAATAAAGTTGGATGCAAGAGAGGTAAAGACACCTCTATAATCTGCACCCAAGGGCGTGCCTTAGTAGTCAATCAAGTGGGTTGAGAGCCATGAGGTGTCAAAAAATTTCAGATTCTAGCGGAGGCAAAAACATTAGGTGATTTCTTCCTATCAGTGGACTCTTGATGGACAAAAGTTACCTGGTTCTAATGAATGAAGGAAATGGTTGCCATTTCAAAAGTTTACCGGAAAAGAGTGGAATCCTTTAATGAAGATATCGACATTGATCACCAGCATAACCTAGCTCCATTCTAAGACGATTAACACTTCTTCATATACAACTCTAAGCCAACAGCAATATTCCATCTTTTTAAATAAGTATTTTAAATTTGAATATTGATACTCTTGAAAGTCTAATTCTGAGATCTTTTGCAGCTTTTAAGTAGTTTTGGAATGTGTACATTTATCCTATCCAGTTTGTTTTTCTCTGGATATTGATTAGCTATATTGCTGAATGGTAAAAGTGCTAACACACTTTGGGAGGAGGAAAAGTAACTGTTCTCTGTTCTGTGCAGCTAAACATATATTAACTAAGCTCACAACATTAGAACCAGCACCTGAATACTCATAACACCACAAAAACTTGGAACTCGATAGGAATACCAAAGATACATACAAAATTACAGCGACCTAAATCAAGTATTAGCATAATTCTAGTAAAGTACAGGCAATGCCTTCTCGCTTTTAATGTACATTAACTGCAACACTGCTCTTTTAAGACGCCAACAGATCTATAAATTTGGCAAACGTAAGACCCGGTGATTTTTAAGCTGGACATAGAAGGAAGAAACAGTGAACAGGGTTGTCTCATTCTTCTGATATAACATTTCAAAATCTCATCTATAAGGCTTATTTGGTTCCATGTTCAGCTAATGATTTGAAAGTATCAACTTGTGCTGTTAAATATAACACGAACTTATCAGATAACCAGCATGATTGAAGATTTGCATGAGACACGTACAAAATGATATAGAAGGAAAGAACACACAGTCAAACGTTACACGTGCTTGAGGATATCAAGGCTAAATTAACATAGTTCTAACGTCGGTAGAGCACATCTCCCCTGTGGAAGAAAGCTCTAAATAGATTTATCTTGTTGAAGAAATTGGGCCTTATGGAAGTTTGTCGTCCATACTAAATTCATCAACTGGCAAGCCCAGAGAACAGTGAAGATTTCCTAAGCAGATTCACCATTACATTCTACATACATCTCTCTTATCATTTATCTGAACAGGCAAATTTTCTGACAAAATTCACGCGGTTTCCTAGATAGTTAGGATGCAAGTTGTCTTTCAACCAAGCTATGATGACATCCACCCAAAATTTCCTGACAGACTAGAGTTTATCTTATTATAGATTTTTTTTTGGTGCGAACTATTACAGATGATATCCACATACCTTAGACAAGAATGGCTCAAGGCAAGTCACAACATTAACCAATGAAGGATCTAGTCCTATCTCCTCCTTTGCTTCTCTGGTTGCAGTATCAGCATCACTTGCATCTCCTTCTTCTGCTTTTCCTCCAGGCAATGCAACTTCACCTGCATGAATAGGATTTTAGGTAAAATCAGCTAACCTTAGCACAGTATTAGAGAACATAGCAGAGGACAGTAACAACAACATAAAATATTAACTACAAATACATAAAGCAACTTGGTGAAAAGATTATAGACAGTTCATATCTTGAATAAACAAAAATGAGGCTCAATTAGACAAATTTGCAAGCCCCGAAATTTCAATCACAAGAAAAATTGTAGACTAAACATCCAAGCAACAACATTTTTAGCAGCAACACATACATGTATCAAACTGGTTTTCAGAAGCATCCAACCACAATCTTTAGAAAAAAAACAAGATAAGAATCAAACCATTATGCCAGCTTATCAATTTAACATCGTGAATCAATGGACGGAACAGAGAGAGGATAGAGCAAACATCTCATTACCAATGATGAACTATAATCCCTCTTAATAATGTAAAAGAAAATGGTACATATTTCAAGACTAACATCTAAACAAACATCAAACAAAACTATCACCATCGACAAAATAAACTGCAGACCTCTTTCATATATCAAATCACAATCACATATCACACAATCAACCAACTACATCTCAATCCGAGAAACTATTTGGAGTTGCCCATATGAAAATCCTTGACCTCTATATCCAAACCATTCTATTCGGACCCATTTTATCCCGATACTAAAAAAAACAATCCTTTAAGATAAATTACAAGTTCTGCATATAATCTACCAAAATCCCACTACACTATAACGATCAATCAACAACCATAACCCCTCTTCTCACCTACAGCCCAAAAATTTCAACACAATATACAGTTACAAGGATATCAGATAGACTAAACATCTTTATTACCAATTGCGAACAACAACCCTCTTCATAATCTAATTGAAACTACACACTATTTTAACAAGCAAAACACACACAAGAATTTGCCTTAAGATAGGACAAAATACATCGTAGCTCGGCAGAGTCCATTGTGCTGACTTAAGTTCAAAACAAACATCAAAACCACACTATCACCATTGACAATATCAACTACATGCATCAAATCACATATCAAATCAATTCAGACCCCTTTCATCCCAATACTGAAAAAAACTATCCTTTAAGGTAAATTACAACTTCGGCATATAATCTACCAAAATCCCTCTACACTATAACGATCAATCAACAACCATAACCCCTCTTCTCACCTACGGCCCAAAAATCTCAACACAATATACAGTTATAAGGAGATCAGATAGACTATACATATTTATTACCAATTGCAAACTACAATCCTCTTCATAATCTGATAGAAACTACACACACAAGAATTTGCCTTAAGATAGGACAAAATACATTGTAGCTCAGCAGAATCCACTGTGCTGACTTAAGTTCAAAATAAACATCAAAACCACACTATCACAATCGACAATATCAACTACATGCATCAAATCACATATCAAATCAATCAACTACAAACTTGGTGTCAGCTTTATGAATCATTGATCTCTATATCCAACCCACTCAATTCAGACCCATTTCACCCAATACTAAAAAAAAACTATCCTTTAAGATAAATAACTAGTTCTGCATATAATCTGCCAAAACCCCACAATACTATAAGCTTCAAATTGGATGTGTGTAAGTCTTTAATTGTAATACAGGTTCTGTATCGAGTTCAGAACTCATAAACTTCAAATTCTGACTCAGTCTTAAATGTCTAAGATTCACTAACCGGAGTGAGTAGAAAGCTTGGAAGACCTCTTAGTAAGAATAACCCGAAGTTCCCCATCAACCCCTTCAAATAAACAGATCAAAACAGCAGCTCTTTTGGGTTTAAATCTTTCTTTCTGCACAACAGCATCTGGGGTTACCGATTCTTGAAAACCCAATTGGGAAACAACCTTCCCTACCCTTTCTTCCAATTTCTGCTCCTCGAAATCAGCTTCAGCTTCATCATCATCCCCAAATGGTGTCGGCGGTGGGGGTTTGTAAAGACGCAATTGTTGAGCTAAAGCAAACAATCTCTGAGAAGATTTATCAACTAATGATGAAGATGAAGATGAAGAATCCATTATGATCAATTTGCGAAGTGAAAGTGGAGATTGAAATGATGAAATTGAAGAAATTGACAATCTTCGAATTGTAGATAGCATTTTTTTTTCATACTTAACAAATTTCCATGTTTATCAAAAAGTAATAAATCATACATATTTTGTAAATCTCAAATGAAGCTCAACAATTTCTTTTTTCTTCAATAATTTGTGAACTTTTGAGGAAAATATTTGGTATGTTAAATATGAAAATCAATATAGATATATAAATGAGGATCTTCAATCCGCTTATGTGGCATGTCTCAATGTTGAGAAAAATATATATTTTTTTTTTTAAAAAAGGGCTTTTTAGATTATTTCTTTTTACACAATAATATTATGTGTATATATATATTGCTATTAATAAGTAACTTAATGAGCATTACACCTCCTAACCTTTTAATAATATATATAACATCTAATTTAATTTAATAATATAACTCCTAACCTTTCATATTCATAACCTTCAAAGTATTTAATATAAAAATTATAACTCCTAAATATTACACCTATAAAAACCCACTTTGAGACATTGCATGATGGTCATTTTATTTTTATTTTCCTTATTCTTCATTTTTTATTCCTTTGATTTGTTAATTTTTTTTGTATTCTTTGATCTGATTTTTGCAGGAGCGGGATGTANTTTTTCCTCTTATTTTTATATATTTATTTTTAATTAAATTTTTATTATAAAGTCACACCTCTTCATCTTTCAAAACCTCTATACTTACTTAATTAATACTTATTATTAATACCTATAACTTCTAGCTTTATACCTTCGTAACCCCAAATTACTTAATATTTAAATTTGTGATATCTTAAAAGCACATCAAAAAAGTATTTCTAACCAAATATATTTATGTTTAGCTTAATTGTCCTCTACTTTAATCTTGTAATACAAAATCTATCGACAAAGACTTCTTTATATAATTATTTTTACTTCTAATAAGAATGATACAAAATAAGATATATAAAAGAGAATAATTGGTTTGTTTTTTTGCATGAAATTATAAGAGCAAGATCATTACTAAAAGTAAGACAAAAACAATTCTTGAAAACCTTAAAATGTATTTGTAGATACGCTTAGCGGTGGGAGATAATCAAAATTATTATGAAGTTTTTTTTTAAATTTTAAATAAAATATGAATCATGAAAACTATAATAAAAATTAATTAAGAGAATTCATTTAAACATTTTTCTTAAATTAATAAAAAGCTTAAGACAAGCTAACTTGATTATGTTAAGATTTGATGCTAATTGTTATTGTTTTAAAAAATATATATAAATTAGTAAAAATACTAAAGACGAGCAAACTTCAGTCTTTTAATTAGGATGCTAATTGTTTGTGTTTTCTTAATAGAATTAAATAAGCAAAGACTAAAAAAAAAAAGGGAGACTAAAAAATAGAGTTGAAATAAATTTTTTTTAAAAAAACTTAGAATTATAGAAGAAAATTTCTCAAGGAAAAAATTAATACAGATAATCATTTCAAATATACTTATTACTAACCATTCATCCTCCATTATAATGATTCTAAAAATTTACTTAACTTTTTCTCCTACACTTTAATTATAAGAAAATATTATTTATTGTTAATAATTATAAATATTCATATTATTTGTGAAAAGTTTTTTTATGTTTACTTTATTTAGAAAAAATTCAAGAGTCTAATTATAAGTTTTTAGTAGATATATAAGTTTTTTTTTTTAATCTTAACATAAAACCTTTTATCATTCATCTATAATTGTTCATTTATTACTTATTTTATTATGCATTTTAACAATAATATATTATTTTTATGTTAATTCTATATCACTAAAAATTATTTTACCAAACTAAAATCATGTAAACCCATTTCCTTCCAAAGAATCAATATATAGAGAGAACTTTATATTTTAAAATATAAATATTGAAGTACTTTTTTAAGTCTTCAAATTATAGGTAGCTTATCTATTACGAATAATTTTTCATATTTCTAAGTCTGTTTTTGAATTTATTACTATTTTAATTCTTTTGATATTTTTAAAAAAATTTAAAAGACTAAAAATCTCACTTTAAATTTTTAACAAAACATCAAAGTTAACCATATTTAATTTTGAGGACTCATTCAAATGGATAATGAAATCATAAATTCTTAATTATATATTATAACTAACATAAAAGAATAGGTACTATTCAACTAAAAAAAATATAGGTATTTGACCGTATAGGGTTTTATTTTTTGAATAAAATTAATCCATGAATTGAGTCGAAATTACAAAGCTAAATGATAAAATTTATTAACTAATCTATTTGGATTTAAAAATTAAATAAAAATGAAAATTTTTAGATACCGCGCATAGCGCGGCTAAGTTTACTAGTTATTAATAATATAAATAACTTAAAACTTATAATGTCTTTAAAAAATTGTTATCTCAATGTAATTTAAGTTGAAGTATGTTGTATTGGACTTGTCTAGTCCAAATTATTTTGGAGTTTCAAAAAAATAAAGATAGTTATATTTAAATTATTAAATTATTTTTATTAATACACTTTATCAAGCGATTCATTAGTAATTAAAGTTACAAATAAAAAAAAATTATTAAAGAATAAGTTTTGTCATTTCATAGATAATCGATTCTTATAATTTATTTCTAAATCTGATTTAGAATTGATATTGACCGGACAAATATATCCTCAAACTATCATAAATGATATGTAGATATTTTTCATCATACTCTTGGGACGTTGGTGTTCATAGCGTGCAAAAACTAGAGCATATATGTTATTTACTCTAACGAAAAACTAAACAAGGACACGTGACATAATTTTATTTATCAGTAAATGTCAGATGAGTGGATAAGATTATGACACGTGTATGTCCATTAGTATAAAAGATATATATCTTCTAATTTTTGAATGACAGAAACACCAATATCTTAAAAGTTTATCGAAGAATTTTTACATACCATTTATAATAGTTTGAGATATATTATCTTTTCTTCACTTAAATAATTGATATAGACCTTATCAAAGTAACTTCTCTTTTCAACATATAATATATAGACTATAGTTATACAGAAGTGAAAACAAATTATCGAGCAAATATGAGAGTAAATACTATACAAACATTCATTTTCACGTCAGTTTATCTGAGAGTTAAAAATCTCGTGAAGGACAAAATTGAAGAAATATCAACCTTTCGAATGAGAGCTCAAACGAAAAGTCTCTTTTGATTATGGTTGACTATAACAAGAGCTTCGTATACTTAATAGTTAATTTTTTAGTGTCTAACAAAATATACGTTATAAATGAAGTGACCTCGAAAATTTCATATATTGTCATTTTATTTCTAATAATACTTAATATATTTTGTATAAAGAGAAAATCTACATTCTTCGTGTAACTTAAAGGGGCGTAGATAAATATTCCCTCGCTTTTTGTATAAGCATGATCTTTTAGCATAATACACAAGTCATAATCATGCCTAAACTCCTCTATCGCGGATGAATTTGAAAAAGAAAAATATAAATATACAAATTTAAATTTTGTTTAACACGAAATGTTTCCTCTTAACTAAGACCTTATGCGTTACAAATTTATATCAAAATTTATTATAAATATCAAATATCAAATAGAAAAAAAAAATAAAAGAAGTTTGAGATTCACACTAAACAATAAAAGGTGGGGTCAATTCATTGTGATGTATCATTGAACTCTGTACTTCAATCTTATTAGGGTTGCTTGTACACATCAATTCTTCATGTGTGTCATCATAGCTTAACAAGAAAAGCATATGCAGGTAGGCATATAAATAAGATTTGATAATAATATATGTAATATAATTTTTTAATAAAAAATATTAAAGTTATATAGATGTAAGTGATTAATTAGAGTTTTCTTCTGTGCAAATTTATATTGTGTTTGACAAAAAGTATTAGAGCTATGTAATTGTAAGAGATTCATTTGAGTTTTCTTCTAAACTTAAATTGTTTATTAAATGGAAAATGTACAAGTATTCTCTCACTCTATACTCGAAATTTTAAAGACACACTTATATTATACTAAGGTTCTATTACCTTCTTCAACTTATTTATAAGTAATCTACTATCCCTTTTCGGCCTACGTGGCATTAACTTTAAAAAAGATCAATCAGAGTTGGACCCACAAGATAGTGCCACGTATGTCGAAAAGGACTAGAAAATTATTAATAAAATAAGTTCAGGGGGGTAATAAGATCTCAGTATAGTATACGTGTGTCTTTGAAATTTCAGGCATAGGTTGAGAAGATACTTGTGCATTATCCTTTTATTAAAAATATTGCTTGTGGTATATATAATCTATACATGTTAAATTCTCTAAATTTCATCGTGTGTTTGTTTTTTTATATTTTGAACATTTATGGTAATTTTTTTGATTCAATGATATATGTATATTCAGTTAACCAAACCTTTCCTTAGTTATAACTCCGCCTATTTATACGGTTTATTTCGAGATTTTTAGATTACTTTTTGAGTTCATTTTTATTTATTCTGTTTGAAAAATAAAAAGATAATAATCACTTAGGATTTGAACTAATATTATTAACTATTGCCATTTTCCAAAATATTAAAATTTGGCATATTACATAGATTTGCCCTTAAACTTGGCTTCAAATTTTAAGTATGACCTCAAACTTTCACAGTGCACAAATAGACACTTTAACTATCCTATTTTTTTATAAATACACACGCGAATCCTACATGGCAAAACGCGTGTTATGCACGTTTTCTGCGCGAGTTATGACTATTTTAAAGGCCCACAACGGTAAAAAAAAGCAGAAATGACAAATATACCCTTAATGAATTCCTTTTATATATATCTTTATATTTCCAAATTAAAATTTACCTAAAATCTAATTTCTCTTTCCTCCTCTTTCAAATCTAAATTTTTTTTCCTCTTTAGAACGATTTGTGCTCATATTTTGTGTAAATGGCTTCTAATTTTTTTTGTCATTGTGGAAAAAGAGTTATAATGAAGATTTCTTGGTCTGCAAACAATTAATTTTAATTTTTTTTTACTTCTTAAATGACGTGTAACTTTTTTTAAAAATAATGACGTGTAAAATATTTAATTAGTTGGCAGTTATTGAGTGGCTCACTAATACACATGGGCGCGATTGTATTTCACGCCCTTTGGGTCCAAAAATCGCGTGTGTATTTATAAAAAAATAGGATAGTTAAAGTGCCTATTTGTGCACTGTGAAAGTTTGAGGTCATACTTAAAATTTGAAGCCAAGTTTAAGGGTAAATCTATGTATAATGACGTGTAAAATATTTAATTAGTTGGCAGTTATTGAGTGGCTCACTAATACACGTGGGCGCGATTGTATTTCACGCTCTTTGGGTTCAAAAATCGCGTGTGTATTTATAAAAAAAATAGGATAGTTAAAGTGCCTATTTGTGCACTGTGAAAGTTTGAGGTCATACTTAAAATTTGAAGCCAAATTTAAGGGCAAATCTATGTATTATGCCTTAAAATTTTGTATATTCAAAAGATGATATAGTAAAAAAGAAAATCCTTTTGGTCAGAATTATATTTTACCTTTTTGAACATTTTTACTATTCTAATCTTAATATCTTTTGATTAAAAATGAATAAAAATCAATTTATTTTAAAATAAAAAAGATATCATAAAATTTTAAAATTTCTGACCAAATTTTTTGGTCATTTAACATTATTCTATTTATTACTCCTTAAGAAATATAAAACCAAGTTAATACTCGATAAAGTGAAAACGAACATACGCCAAATTAGTTTTCATCTATTATCAAATAAAAAATTTATATTTAATCAAAAATCTCGATTCGAATCTCTTTAGGTACAATTTAGGTAATTGATCATATTTAATATAGCCATGTAGGTATAACTCATAATTAAAATCTAAAAGGCTATCCTAACGACTACAATAATTATAATGCTAATAAGTTCAGAGTACTTTAAGGAAAATAATTAATAATAGTAGTTCAGAGTATTAATTGATGACTATAAAGTTTTTGTTATTTATGGATAACCCCATGCTAATTATTACATAAGGACTTGCATATTTAATATTCATGATAACAAGTAAACAAAATAGTACTCCATCTCAATTCAATTTATTTTACTTATTCACTATTTTTAAAATAATTTTTTATTTTTACTTATTATTTTTTACATATTAAAAAATAATTTATTTTATTTTTATAATTAATTGCTTATGTTTGAAATTATTTCTCAAAAAATTAATAATAAATATTAATTAATATAAATATTATGATAAAACATTTATAGTAATCATTACTATATTATTTAAAGGGACGAAAATCTAAATTTACAAGTAAAAATGAATGGATTATTCAATATCTTTAATATGTTTTTCCATTATCAGATTATTTATTGTTATTGTTTTTTAATCTTAACTTGTATTTTTTTTGCTAGTTGTTATGTTTTTTTTGTCTATATTAAATTTGCTGATCTTGAATTAATGGTCTTTCGAGAACAATTTTTTAACTCTGCGAGCTATGAGATCCCAAGGCAGAGAAATGTTCTTTAACTGTAATTAATTATCACAATATTTTAATAGCCATTAAATATATTTTTTTAGTGATAAATAATCATATTTATAAATGTTCATAAAATCTATAGCGACATTAATCCAATGACCATATAATTAATGTTGGAAAAAAAATTCACCACTCTTTGTTAATGTGCATATTTACTTTCATTAAAAGTTATTTTTATCATGATAACGTTTGTATATACTCTACCCTCTTCAGACTCTAATTATGAAATTTTATTGGGTATGTTATTATTTTTATTGAGTTTCTCACTCAATATTTAGTAGTATTGAAATCTAACTCTAATTATGAAATTTTATTGGGTATATTATTATTTTTATTGAGTTTCTCACTCAATATTTAGTAGTATTGAAATCTGATTAAATACAAATTAACACCTAAAGTTCTACATTGAAAATAAAGCATTCGAATTCACGTTATAAAGTTTCACATTAAAAACAAAACACTTTCTAACAAAAATAACTCTGTACCGTGAAAACTCGAGATATTTTATTGTTATTATCCAAGATCTGCCCAAAAAATTCTCATTATTGTTATTAAAATAACTCAAGGTAAGAGTCCATATTTTGAATGGAATATGAAATTATTGTACCTTATTATTCATTTAGTTCAATACATGTTTTATTTTAATAATTTATTTGATCTGGTCCAACTCATTTAGCTCAAATTATTTATCAATCATCAAAATTCACTGAGTCTATGTATCACCAATTATATTTTCTTTGAATTCAATTTTCATATTATGGTACTATATTATAAATTCCTAATTTATAATAATAATTTGTATAACAATAAGAAGATTGAATAAACAACACCTTCATTAAAAAGATAAATTGTACTATTTCAATAAATATGAAAAGGATATTTATATACACATTAAACGAGCTAGTTCTTAGGTACCCAAGTAATTAATTAATAATTAATTGAAGTCAATTATGTACTTTAATTAGGTCCTTTTTTCAGCTTTTAGGCTGAATTATTTATTGCTGCAATAGATTTAGCAAAGGATTAGGGGAACAATAATGATTTGGATTTGAAAAAAATGACACTAAAAGGACCTGAGTAATTAGATTATAGATTAATATATTTTCTTCTATGTTTTGGTTTATATTACTTATATATATATATATATATATATAATAAAATACTCCTTATGTCCTGATTTTTTTATGGTCAAACGAATTTATATTGATTTTACGATGAAAATTAAAGTATTCGAATGATTCTAAGATTGAGTCAATATTCGTCTACGAGAGGCAAACTTGTATGCCTTTCAAAACTCTTAACTCAATTTCGTTGAGCATGATAATATTTTTTACAAATTATAAATAATAAATATTGAAAATAAAACACGAAGATAATAAAAGAAAAAAAAATACTAGTAAGTTAAAGTTGGGTGATAAAGATCAAGCACATGCACGCATGCAATTTGCCTTGTTTCTTTAGCTATAAGAGGGCCCTACTTAAAAAGGGTTTCACGATTCAGATAAAAATTAATTTAAAATTAAAAAATATTAGTCGATGTTAGTCGAAACGTAGAATCGTTGATTATTCAGAATATTTCTTTCGAAATTGCTTTAATTTAGTTGAGAATTGAAATAACACGATATTGTTCATGTCATTTAACTTGATTTTAACTGATATCTATGTCATCTTACTGTTTGAGTACCGTGCATAATTTCAAGAGAAAAATGATTCTCAATTTATAAAAATCGAAAACCATTTCTTAAAAAGCAAAAAAAACCTAAAACATGAAAATATTTTTATTATAATAGTCCTTAATTTTTCAAGTACACCTTCCATTTATATATAGGTTCCCTACTAACATTAATTTTTCTTGTATTAAATTATTTTCTACCTCATATTAAAAACAAAACCACGTACAACTCCTAATTTGACACACACCTATTACCATATTATAGTGGAAAATTTGACGTACAATTCATAATTTTTACATATCATATTTTAAAGAGTTTTTCAACGTACAAAAATTATACTTACAACTACTAATTTACACTACACCTCCTGATTAAATCAATGAGGTAATGTTTCCATAAAATAAAAAAATTATTTCAGTGAAAATCTATTTTCTATCATGTGTTTTTCAGTAAGTTATTCAAACGTTTATAATATAAATTTTTCATTAATTCACCGTGAAAATAACGGTCATAGTTAGTATGATTTTTTGCAGGGGGCTATTATTGGTTATGAAATGACAAAAAAAAAACAGAAATAACTATTTATGCAGAGGGAGTAATATTGAACACTACTGATCATAATGTATGTCACAAAAAGATCAAATATAAATCCAAAAGAGTGTGTTGAGTTGTCTACTTTAGTACTTGCTAGTGTCACAGGAAAATTGTTTTCCCACCCCTCCGCGGATTAATAATGTTCTCATTTACTCTCGAGCATGACTCGAATTCTCAACATGTTGATGATGATAGGGATACTCAATTACTTGAACAAATTTTTCGTGTTCAATTAATAGTTATTATCTGATCTCATTTTTCTTCAATAAAGGAAAGTCACCATATATGTAGAAAGTCCATTACGAGATTTTAACGCTTCTTTAAAAAAGATCTATATTTTCTACATTCAAATTTAAAAACTCTGATTAAAAGTAAAGAATTTTACCATCAATCGTATTTTTTTGGTTGTTTAATCTTTTGCAATAGCCACATGGAGCTAGGAGGTGTAATAGATTCATTTGAATTAATATTATATTATATATTATATAATTATTTATATTTAAAATTAGTTTTATGTACATATATTAGGTATTGAAATTTCTGGTTTTATTCCTATATTTGCGTTTTTTCGCTACCACTTTAAGACACATCGAATTTAAGAAGATCATTGCACCTTTGTCTAGAACAGAACGTTCAGCCGTGTAGAAAAACTCACTCAATCTAGCACTATAGCGACCCCACACTCAACTCTAGTTGAGAAACCTTCCACCCTTTCATTTTTTTCGTGTGCCCAAAGGCTTTTATATTTTAAATCTCTTTAGTGAAAATCCTGATTATGTGACGTATTGTCAATAAAACACTTAGGAATCGTTTGGTAAAGTGTATTAGGAGAAATAATATAATGTATGCATTAACCTTGTGTATTACTAGTAGCTTATTTGGTACTCTTTTCTACTTTACGTATAATTAACTAATGCTAGTTATACACTCTATTGTGTGTTAAGGTGTGTATTGTTAATACCATAAATTTCTATGTATTAGCAATGCAATGATTTTAATGCATGCATTAGCATAATTAAAGACTCAATTGTCCATTAAAACCTCTTTTTACATCTTTTTCACCATAACAGTGGAGGGTATCTTTGTAAATAATTTTTTTAATGCATTGCATGTTACTTATAATGTATCAAAAATCAAATAATGTATAAAAATAATCTATATATAATTAATACAAATATAACTAAAACAAGCACAACTAATACAAACATTTCTAATACACTCTACCAAACAGACCCCTCAGGTTTTTCAAACATATCTCTACTTTTTCATAGTTTATTTATTTTCATTTATTTATGCATTTGTTATACTCAAGTACAATCTTTTACTCAAGGGTCCAAAGTCACAAGAAGTTCTATAAAAAGCAATTGCTAAGTACCAAATACACTTGAAAAAGTTAGAAGTCAAAAAGTTGGAGGAAGGCAATAATAAGATTTACTTCAAGTCTTGATCCTCCAATGAAACATCATCTTGAAGTATCAAATGAAAATGAAGATAAATCATCATCATCATCACAACAAGATGATGATGATGATGAAAATAAAGATGAATTTTTTCAAGAAATCCTCCAAAGTGATTACCAACATTTGCAACAATGGCCTAATTATTTCACACCCCCTAGTTCAACTTTAGTCCCAAAACACCAAAACAACACACAATGTCCAAGTCACAAAGAGGAAACCAAGAAAGTATCACTAAAAAGGAAGCCAAAGAGGGCTAAACAAGATGTTATGGAAGTCCATGGAAGCCGCATTGTCCGAGCCACGGGGAGGAAAGACAGGCACAGCAAGGTTTCAACAGCCACAGGTCCGAAGGACAGGCGTGTTAGGCTCTCTCCAAACACGGCAATTCAGTTCTATGACGTGCAAGATCGTCTTGGCTATGACCGTCCTAGTAAGGCTATCGATTGGTTGATTAAAGAAGCTCAAAGAGCTATCAATGCACTTGAAAAAGCTCCATTTCAAGTGTTTTCCAATAAGATTGACTCGACAAATAAAGCACTAAATGTTCGAAATGTGGCAAATGAAGTAGGCCAATTTGCTCTTGAACAGAGTTGGTCTGCTGATAAGAAAACGGAGTTAGAAGAGTTGGCTCGCCATTCTTCGAAACTTAATGCCACAGTGCAGTATTCAACTGATCAATTTTCAGAGGGATGCTATAAAGAACAGAGTTCAAAAGTTTGTCAAGCAAATGCCACCCAAATTGTGAATTCATCAGCAAATGGTTCCAAGATTCAATCTTTTTGTCAAATTCAGACTCATCCACAAGCCCATTTTCACTCACAAACCAAAAGACAATCACCAAATGATGCCAAGATTCAATCTTTTTGTGAATACCAGACTCACCCACAAAGCCATTTTCACTCACAAACCAAAAAACAGTCACCAAATGTTGCCAAGACTCTATCTTTTTGCGAATTGCAGAATCCCCCACAAGGCCATTTTCACTCACAAACCAAAAACCAACCAACTAATGATGCCAAGATTCAATCTTTTTGTGAATTGCAGACTCACCCACAAAGCCATTTTCAGTCAGAAACAAAAAACCGTTCACCAAATGTTGCCAAGATTCAATCTTTTTGTGAGTTGCAGACTACCCCACAAGTCCATTTTCACTCACAAACCAAAAAACAATCAACTAATGATGCCAAGATTCAATCTTTTTGTGAAATGCAGACTCACCCACAAGGCCATTTTCACTCAGAAACCAAAAACCAATCACCAAATGTTGCCAAGATTCAATCTTTTTGTGAATTGCAGACTCCCCCACAAAGCCACTTTCAGTCAGAAACCAAAAAACAATCACCAAATGTTGCCAAGATTCAATCTTTTTGTGAATTGCAGACTCCCCCACAAAGCCATTTTCAGTCAGAAACCAAAAAACAATCACCAAATGTTGCCAAGATTCAATCTTTTTGTGAATTGCAGACTCCCCCACAAAGCCATTTTCAGTCAGAAACCAAAAAACAATCACCAAATGTTGCCAAGATTCAATCTTTTTGTGAATTGCAGACTCCCCCACAAAGCCATTTTCAGTCAGAAACCAAAAAACAATCACCAAATGTTGCCAAGATTCAATCTTTTTGTGAATTGCAGACTCCCCCACAAAGCCATTTTCAGTCAGAAACCAAAAAACAATCACCAAATGTTGCCAAGATTCAATCTTTTTGTGAATTGCAGACTCCCCCACAAAGCCATTTTCAGTCAGAAACCAAAAACCAATCAACTCAATTAGGCAACTTTTTCAGTTTTCAATCATGTCATCAAAATGAATCCATCAGTTTTTCTGCTGATCATCATCATGGTTTTAGCTTCTCACCACAAAATTTCCCTACAGTTTTAGGCCAAAACCAAATGTTCAATTATCAGAGGGAACCCCTTCAGTCCACTTCTAATTTTCCTCAAACTATATCTTATTCCAATAATATTGGATTTACAAATGATGGCTTATTGGGACTTTGTTCTGCTCCAATAACACAACAACAACAACAACAAGATGAACAGGGTTCAATTTCAACTACTCTTCTACATTATCAAGATTAGTTTTTTTTTTCCATCAAGTCCTTTTTAGAGCTGAAATATTTGTGAGTTAGATGCATTGATGTATAATTCTTATTATAGAAATGGAAAAAAAAAACATTAATTCCAATGTTGGAGTAACAGTAAATTTAGGTTACTCGTTTGAGACATGAAATCAATTACTAATATTTGTATCATGATAGACTATCTATGTTATACTTTTGAGGTGCGATCTTTTACTAAATCCTTTATGAATGCATGATACTTTACTTTTTGAATTTTTATCCTTTCATTTTTTTCACTTTGTCTAGAAAGAATTTAGTTATCATTTTTTTATATGAGTTTAAATAATTGTTTTACGAGCTAGCATTTGAAGTTGAACTATGATTGATGTATATTTATTAATTATAATTTAATATAAGGAATTTCGAAATTTATTTTAGATAGTTCATAATTAGACAAGAAATTTCTTATGGAATTTGTGGGGAATGTGGGAATTCTCATGGTGTTGTTGTTGCTCGATTTTGACTTTGGATTTTGATTTGATTGCGAACAACTTCTGTATATTTTCTTATAAACAGAAAGTTGAGTCTTGATGTGATTTGAGACTATGTTTGAGTTCAACGAAGTTGTAATTATTTGAGGCACCACTATTTTGATTATATCTATATCTATTTTATTTCAGGAGGAAGTAATTCAACATTTCAAATATAATAAGGGAATTAGATTACGTAAGAACACACATTGAATCTTTTGATCTCAGATATTTTTCTTTAAAGTTTTTATTTTTCGATGTCCATTTTATATCAATTTTCTAGTTTACTAAATTGAACATACACTAGTATTCTCTTTGTTTCAATTTGTTTGTGTTACTTTTCTTTTTTGTCTATTTCTAGCAGAATGTCTCTTTTCTTTTTGGAAATTCTTTAAATCTAACTATCTATTTAATATGGTTGAGATCATATGATTAAAGAACATTCTGATATATTTTATATATTTTTAGTTCAAAATCATAAAATTTAAAAATCTTTTTTGAAACAATATGTCAAAGTAAAAATCAGATAAATAAATTAAAACGATGGAAATAACAAAGAATTGGCTCTGCTAAACCTGAGGCTGACACCATGTGAGCCTATGGAATTGTGATTTTTCATATGTATAAGTTCCATCAAGCAATGATGACTACAACTCTACAAGAAGTAGCTTTTCATTCATGTGGGCAACTCTATTTGGTGGATATTAAATAAAGGATTTCCCCCAAAAATAGAAAGAAAAAAAAAAGAAGTTCATAAAAAAACTATTAACTAGGTTCATTAGTGTCATTTTATTTTACAAGTGATCAAAATTATTTTTCATTAAAAAATCAGTAAATTTTCATATAAAATGTTTAATTTCTTATGAAATAACGACTCTATAATACGATTGAATAAAAGCATTGAGTTATTATTTTTAAGAATTTAATTTTTATTGATAGAGCGATAGGATTATTAAGTTTATTTGGAAGTTGACTAAGCTAAGAAGGTATGAACAAAGTAGCATGTTTTAATGAATTGTTTTTTGTCGGGGATATGAAGGGATGATTATGTCGTCATGAGAAAGCTTATAATTTGTAAATCATATGGTTGATAAATTAGATAACAAAAACTTATAGTAAAACATAATATTATTATATTAAAAACTTATATGAAGAAAAATATTAAAATTGTAGAAAGAATATATCTCCCCATAAACAAAAGTCTCTAAACGACTATATTGTGGATTTTATTGTTCTATTGTGTTAGAAGCAACAAGCCTATATTTATAGAGTACTAAAACTTTTCACACTAGAGAAGAAATAGCTACTCTAAAATATTTTCCTACTCCAATATCTTTTCCTAAAAAGAAAAAAATAAATCAAATATAAAATAATAGTATATTTTTCTTTCAAACATTTATGGTAATGTTTTGTCTTTTCTTTAAGGAAAAATAAATCTTAAATTATGATAAGAAAATCAGGATAAAACCTTAACATTCTTTACTTTTAAAATAATTATAAATTATATAATAATTTACATTCAAATATTTAAAAGGACCAAAAAAGTTGTTACTCTAAATAATAATTATTGAATCACATAAAGTGGATAGTAGGAGTAGTTAATAAACAACCCTAGCTAGGGCTTCCTCTTTTGGTTTGGTTACAATGATTGATTGTCATATGGAGGTTACATATTTATTATAGGCATGCTCACATTTAACTTTTTTGCACTGTTCATCAACAGTCAAAATATTTACTTCACTTTTATTGTATGAAGATTTTTGTCCATTGTTTTTGTTTTTCATTTTTTACAAAATCTTTTATTGAAAAATACAGACATTAATGTCTAGTTTAAATTGTTTTACATCAAAAATAATTTTTAATAACTCAGTTGATTGACTATCTGGACTTTCATTTTGTTGGTAAGGATTCAGTTTCCCACCTCTAGGGAGCATTGGATAGAGGCGGATAAGATGTTACTTCATATGTTTCGAGATAAGATATTACTTCATATGTTTCGAAACTTACTTTTCCTTTTAGTCTATACTAGGAAAATGTCATATTTTTACCAAACGTAACTTTAAAATTTCGTTTTCACAAAGGCTAAAGTCTTAAGTCCCTCCACCAACTCACCACCCATCAAGTTGTTCACATAATTCATTGTGATACCTTAATATTTCATTTTTCATGTCTTCAATAATCGAAACTTCAAAAAATTTAGAACCGTCGCCTTAAAAATATGATCGTGCTTTGCGATTTTTTTTTTATGAAGATGAAGAGGTTTACATTTTTATGATTTCCAAGTTCATTTGGTTTAAATTAGACCCCGTTAACACCTTAACTTTGAGAATGCAATGTAGAATGCACCCCTTGAAGATACCTAGATATGCGCTTTTGAAGTTAAGGTGTCTGCAAGACACACGTGTGTCAAATTGAAGCGTCTAGATGGTTATAATGAAAGTCAAAGTGTTTAACCGCGGTGAAGATATTTTGTATATGAAAACCAACATGGGATACACATAACCAAAAATAAAGTATTACCAAGCAATAAGATGTTACTATAACCAAAAACACTCTGCAATATCTTTTACATTTTGTACAACACAGAAGTTCTGAGAAAAAAAATTGGCAACAAACACACTAAAAAGGAACACTCAAGCTTGAATATTCTGAGCTATGAACCTATAAACAGAAATACTTTATCTATACACATTATAACCAATGAAAAACTTTTTTTTTCTTTCATATACATAAGCTTGGAAGAGCTCGGAAATTTAAACGAAAAACTGGCAAACTTCACTTCACTGTTCAGAGACATATCCAACTTCAAGTTTTTCAGCATCATTTGATCTTCATCGGAACTGTAGAAACGCGTCTTATGTTGAAAATATCATCTTGCTTTCAATAGCTTCTAAGATGCCACTTCCTGTTTGTCAATGCTTGTTTCAACTTTGTTGATCCCTTTCTGTGCAGTTAGTTTATCAGCTGCTTCGTATGATAGCTTTCGAGGCTTCATAGCACGTTTCCGATTGGCAGAAGTTGATTTAACAGAAACTGGTGTTTTTGTTGTTTGAGTTTTATAACTTTTAGGAGTCTTGCTTGCTGTTCTATTGGCAATTTTTGGACTTGATTGAACAGGGATTCGGCTTTCCCATGGTCGAGCAGCGATCCAGCGATCTTTCCAGCTCCAGCCCCAATTAGCTTTGCCTAAATCATGGATACTTGATCCAAACATTGGGTTGGAATTGGCTCTCCACTGTGACATAATATTCCGAACAATGATGATTCTTGTTCTGAAATGGACAATGTAAAAACTATATAACCTAGAGAATTGTATAAAAACGAACATGCCTGATGAGAAAATGCATATGCCATAGTTCGTTCCCGCTTCACTGCTGCTTCTTCTCTCTGATGTATCCTTGATAGAACCACTTCCATTGTTTCAGGGCCACCACTCCACTCTACCTGTCAGCCGTTGGCTCATGTTAGAGAAGTAATACTGCATAATGCAGGGCCGAAAAACTTGTGAAGTTAAGCCTATGTTGCTCGGACTCTTCAAAAAGTATCAACTGCTACATGTCGGATCCTCCAATAGTGAAACATTTTAAGGATCTGACACAGGTGCAGCAACATTTTTAGAAAGTCTCAGTAACATGGAGGTAAACTATCTCAAATATTAGAAACATTTGAGTGGAACGTCTAATTAGCATTAGTTGAAACCCACCTCTTCCACTACGGAGCTTTTTGTTTTCCAACCCACCCCATAGGAGGATCAATAGTGTTCCCACTGGCCACTTACAGTCCAGTGACTATGGACTTTTTAATGGTCTTGGAACACTTGCTAAATTTACATGTGAAATTGTGAAAGTTTGTGGCTTTCCTTCGCTACTTAATATCTTTTAATTGCAGTACCATTCCTAATATACTTCGTAATAATTTGTTTTTTTCAAGTGATTTTGGGGGAATCACTTTAAGCTTAGCCAGAAAAAACAGAACTCCGTTGCAACAATAAATTTGCAACCTTGACCAAGGATGACGTTAAGGCACAACTTCGCATTAATGAAGTGTGGCTGTTCATGTGTTTTAGAATGTTCATTTGGTGTAAATCTAATCCAAAATGGAAACGGGAAGATGCATAAAAATCATATATCTAAGCTTCTACAGGTTATTGTGCACGAAGAAGCTTCTTTGCGAAAGAACAGCTCCTATAAGGGAATGAATTATCATTCGATAAAGGATTTCTCATAGTTGGCGCTGCCGCCTATGCAGCTATTTTTATGTTAACGGATTATGATCCAATCAGATCTCTGATACACTGCTTCAAATATATCGTTATTGTCATACAAATACTACTTAGTTTGTTTCCCACGTATCGTCATATGAGACGGATTAATCACAGGTAACTGTGTAGTTAACTCCAAACAAGGTTTAGATTTCAGAACATGGAAGTAGTTCAAAATGATCCTACTCATAACTAATATATCCTAGACAGTGGAAACTTTTCTTCTTTTTTTCATTGTTTATAACAGACGCATTGGTAAGTTTTGGACCAAACTATTAACAGGGGGCATTTCTATATAATTTTGCAATAGCGTAAGGATATTTTTTACCCTTTTCCGGAAAATATAAATAAAAGAAAAACTAGTATATGAGAGCAAAAAAGATGCTAACATATAAAGATATGAAGGCTTCATATCCTATGGAAAATCTAGTATAAAACCAGTCAAGAGCAGAAGAAAATGGCTAAGTGTAACCTCTAAGTTATGAAGCTTTGCCTCTAGCTTCAATTGATTCTCCAGTTTCTTCTGCTTAAGACGTCCTTCTATGACCATACGAACTCGACAAGCTCTAATCTCAGCTTGTATCCTGTTCCATGAATGGAGAGCGCTCAAGGTTGTCGAAGCCTGTTTTTTCACAGAAGCGCCTTGTGTCATCGAACGTAACCTTGATATCCGTTTCAAGCGACGCAAAGTTTTCCTTGCCTGGAAAAGGAGAAAACACATATTCAACCTACAGAAAGAGTTGTAGCGATTTCTTTGGATAAATGTAGATAAACAAGTTGAGGCACTCATGATCATCCCTATTGCAAATTATAACTTATGGAGTTAACCAAACTTATGTTACCATATATGCACGGAAAGCTGTCTGAATCCTTATGGCTGCGTTATCTTCAGAAGGAATTCCCATTTCTCTGTGCTTTTTGACAGAGGCACCATTTGTTCTTCTTGAAGGCTCTTTCTGAGAGTGTTCATCCTCCTTGCGTCCAATAGAAGTTCCCTGTCTCGAGAAAACTATGAATTTGATTGATCTTGTCTAGTCTTGGAGAAGAAAGCAACTCATGAAAATAACTGAAGGGATGGACTATAAAAGAATCATGGTGTATGAGAGGGTATCCATTAATAATTTCACTTCCCGTCTTAAGAATACTCAATTTATTTAAGCCACATACGTAACTCTTTCAACCTTCTAGTCAAGCCACATGACACACACTGGAATTAATAACAAGCACCATTGTAAGAATCAATCTGAGTCCTGAGAGAGCAAACGAAACCTTAAAACAAACTACTCCCTCCGTTTCAATTTGGTTGTCTGGTTTTGACTTGGCATGGAATTTAAGAAAGTAAAGAAAACTCTGAATCTTGTGGTCCTAAACTATATATGTTGAACAATACCGAAATGCCCTTTAATCTTGTGGTCTTAAACATGTCAGGTGGAAAGTTAGAATTAAAGAGTTGCCAAAAAAGGAAAGAGACATACTTTCTGAAACGGACTAAAAAGGAAAGTAAAACAAACAAATTGAAACATAAGAGTATTATTTGTCAACTGCAGTATTATTTGTCAACTGCCTTTACTTACTTGTCCATAATTGACAGTACCTATCATATTATGTAAATCTCAACGTTGAGTCTGGAAATTAAGATATATTAATGATCCTCAGCTTCTAAAATCTTAAAGTTAAAGAAAAATCGTTGATACAATAAGTCGTTGGGAGGCTTACCTTTAATCTTTTCGATCTGCCATCTTTTGCTTTTCTCAAACAGATTACCTTTTTAAGCCAGTATCCAGAACCCATTGCAGATGCTTGTTATATATATGTTTTATCCTGAAGGACATAACAAATTGAAAAAGAAAAGAGTATCAGTTTCATATTCCACGTCTAATACATACGTAAATCTGAGGATGGAAGAAATGAAGATATTTTAAATGGTGGTGCATCAAGAAGGAAGATTTGGACTTATAAATACAATTATTCTAGAAGGAAATGTGGCTTCAACCGAAAAACTGAAAATAAGAAGGCGTTGGCTTACTCTCGGTTTGCATGGATTTCTTTTCTTCTAACTTTGGGAAGTGGGAGATTTAGGAGGACTACACTCTCTAGCAAGGGAAGTACAAACGGAGCGATATAATGAGGATTTGCAGAGGCAACCACGCCTAACTTAGAATCCAGGTGTAGTTTTTCAACCACTATGCAGAACAACCAAAGTCAAAGTTCTGCAATAAAATCTGCCAGCCTATCACATATTATATTATAGGGAACTTTTCTAATAACAGCAAGATATATGTGCTTTATTAATACTTAAAGTGCAATTAAACTACAGCTCATGGGGAATAAACAATCAGTGAGAGCAAGTGATGTAATGATTTAGTGGGCCAAAGAAGTAAGAAGAATTATTCCAAAACCTTAAAATAGACACATGCATTCAGACAACCTAGAAAGGCTTTCAATTATAGACTACATAACACATTCACGAAAATAATTCTTAAAAATCCGATACCTCATACCTTGCATCGATCATTACAAAAGTATGTACTTTAAACATTACCTACTGCTTAATTGAACTTTGTGTTAAAAACTAGCAGTCTTCTTCTTATGTGATGTACAAGCAAGAAGATTTTCGGAACAATGACTATCAAGCAAATGCAACGATAATTGTCCAATACAGTAGTAGAAATCGCCTCATAAACAAAGAACTCCACATCCTAGGCACAAAACTCCTTGTAGGTCAAACTTATATATGTAGCAATGTCTAACTAACTTAGACCTATTTGTAATTTTGTTCAGAATTAATTATTCCCTCGCCAATCATAGATGCCATAAGGTGTTCTAAACAAATTGATCAAGCATTACTTAATATATGTTTATGGTCTAAAATGCATTCCTCCATATATCAATAGGGGTACACAACAAAAGCTCTGACTAGATAGTGAGCCTAAATAGAGGCCGATCCAGGACATGAGTATCATTGATCCACTACACTCACTACTCTTTTAGGATAATGAGCCAGAATTAGCATAAACATATAATTAACAAATTTCTTAACACAAACACACACACAAATATGTAATAAAATTCAAACGAATCATGGCGCACCCCCCGACCCCCAGTCCCCGACCCCCAATTACTAACCATGTGAACCGGCCCCTATGTTTAAAATAGAACAGACAGGTTGCAGGAAGATCATTGCAGATGAACTGCAGCACTTAACGCATAACCAGGGGCAGGGCTAGAAGCCAACATACACATTCGGCCAAACCTAATAGCTTTAGCTCAAACCTTGTATTATATTAAGAAAATTAATCAAATATGTAAAGAATTAAAATTCAGAACCCAGTTACTAACATTTGATATCATTATCCTAGAATTTAGAACCCATAAAGTTCAAATCCTGACTCCACCTTTAGCCCTCTCAACTCTACTAGTAGGTTAAAGAAAAAACACCCAGAGCAGCCAAATCAAAGCCCTTATTCGCTTCTAGTTTCAGTAAGGAAGCAATAGCACAGAGCTAACAATCCAATGAGCTAAACACTACTGTTGACTTCTTTCCCACATCAACACACGCACATCCTCATTTCTCCTTACAAATTTTGGTCAAATAAAAAGTACCTAGATACATATTTACACCAGAGAGTAACAAGAACACAATAAAAATGTAATCTTGAAACTTTGAACATATGAAACAAATTGTGGACAAAAACTTTTGGTCAAACAAAGAGAACCCCAGATACATATTTACACCATAGAGTAACAAGAACACATAAAAATGCAATTTTGATACCTTAGATACAAGAAACAAATTGTGGACAAAAAATTTAGGACAAACAAAGAGTACCCACATACATATTTACACCATAGAGTAACAAGAACACATAAAAATGTAATCTTGAAACTTTAAACATAAGAAACAAATTGTTGAGAAATAATTTGGTCAAACAAAGAGTACCCCAGATACATATTTACACCAGACACTAACAAGAACACATAAAAATGCAATCTTGAAACTTTAAACATAGGAAATAAACTGTGGACAAAAAATTTTGGTCAAACAAAGAGTACCCCAGATACATATTAACACCATAGAGTAACAAGAACACATAAAAATGTAATCTTGAAAACTTTGAACATAAAAAATAATTAAATTGTGGGTACAAGATCATACCACAGTAGTAGCAAAAGCCCTTGCTAGCAAAAGGGTATACTTGAAAACACACAGAAAAAAAAAAAGAGTAGTAATGACAGTAATAGAATAGCAAAATAGTATGAGTTATTGAGAAGAAATAATGTGAGGAATGTAAAAGCAAAAAAGCAAAAAAAGCAAAAGGATAGGTATTATACCTTTGTCATTTGTGTGAAAAAATATGTGGATTGGCCATGGCCCTTCAGGCTTCAGCTTGACAACAACAGCAGAGGATTTTTTTTTTCCACAAAAGGAGTTCAACAAACAAAGAACTATAGAATACAACAGCTTGTTTGGATGGTTGTTAAATACGATGTCTATTTTATTGAACGATTAATTTGGTGTAATCGCTTATTATTTATCCGAAAAAATTGTGTTGGTATAAACTAAGTTAAAATTTGTAAATATGATTAAAGACAAGTAAATTAGATTTGATCGAAGTTTGACTTGGAATAAAATTTAAGGAAAAAAAATTAATATTGTGATTCTAAATTATAGTTATCTTAAATGTATTAAAATATTCTTTAATTTTATGACCGTAAATATGTCACGTGAAAAATTGAACTTAAAATATTACTAAAAAAGAAAAAAAAGTCACTCTTTTTAAAAAGAGACTAAAAAAATAAGGTCCTCTTTAAATTTTAAATAGAGAGCGTATATTTAAGAGTGGAAGTAAAATTTTTTAATTAAATATCGAAATTTGAAGATAAATGTGAAGAGCAATTATCCATTTTGAAACTTTGAGATAACTTGTTAAAGGCGAAGAAGTTAGAGATATCTATTTGGGTTTATTTATAAGTCAGGATTTCTTAAATAAATGTACAAAAAAATTGGTTTAGATTCAATGCAAAGCCACAAATTTTATGAAGGGTGTCTAAGTATTTATAAGGTGAATATGCTCTTTTTAAAAAGTGAAAATTGTTACTAGTGAGATTCAAACACACGAACGCTTTAAGTTTGATTATTTTTACTTTTTCAAGTCGCCTAAAACAACTAAGCTACATTATATTATCGTTTCAAGAATATTCAAAATATTATTTATCTATTTTATTTATTATTATACTTATATATACGATATAATTTTTGAACGAAAAAGTATCTCAACACTATAAAAGAGTAGCTACGCCCTTCTCACCTTACCCTTATCTATTGTTCAATAATACTAGATGAGCGTTGCCCGTGCTAAGCACGGGCCCAACGTTTAATATTTTAATATTTTATATATTTATTATCATTTTATTTTACGATACATGTTCACAAAACAAATGCACTGTTTATTAAGCAAATTGACAGTATGAAGAAAGTGAACATCAAGAGTAGTTGAATGTTAACAAATTATCAATTAACATTTAGGAGTTGCTGAATTTGTATGCATAATACTGCTCCGGGCTTGCAGACATGCTTTCAGCTGATGATGCTGTAGTTGGGAGCATTATAGGTATTTATAATGGATCTAAATTTAATGAGTTGCATATTAAACAAACAAAATTAACATTTGAATGAGAAAAATTAGTGATTCGAACACATCATAGCTGCCAAATTTGTTCATAATATATTTTCAAGTGAATGTCATACTACTGAATGTCGAAGTGAGATACTTACATAGTTTAACATTTTGATTTGTGGGAATACTAATTACATACATTTACATATTGTATAAAATTAGACAAAAACAGATGCATCTTTCATGCTTGGATCTTCTGGATCATCTTTGATAAAAAATCACCTGTTAGCACAAAATCGCATCACATAACTTATACAACACAAAATGAAAAAAATGTGGCAACATTAAGCTTCAACTAAGCCTCATCTTTGAATCCCTATTTCACGATTGACACAAGACATTTTGTATAATAACACCAATATGAACAAAAGTATGTTATTTTTTTTTAAAACTATGTCATAGATAGATCATTTAGCAAGATAATGTCAACCAGAATAGCATAAACACTACATTTTGTCGTATTGGAATAGAATAGAGAATTGGTGGAAGAAAATAAGAAAGCCAAATGGAATGTAAAGCATCAATTACAAATGTATGAAATGAGATCTTAGTTAAAGATTAATATTATTTTTATAGTAAAAGATTGCAAAAACAGTCAAGAAAGCAAAGTGACAATATTAGCAAACAAAGTGAACAAAGCTCAATAGCTGTAAAGATGACAACCCTCATCCAAGATTAAGAAAATCTTGGTAAGCCATAAGATACAACTCAAAATATTTTATATATATAAGACTAAAGGATCACTATTTATAGTGAAATTGATTCATAATTGTGACATTAATGTTAAAGGATTAATCAATATGGACAAAAAATTTATAGAAATATCTGTAATATTTACCTTTAAACTTGTCTTGGAGAAATTTAGTTCAAGACTTTCAAATTAGATCATAAGCAGACAGTAAATGGACATATGATGATGATATTAACAATCCCAAGTTCCGATAAATCATGAAGAGGTGGAAACAGAATAACACAACCCAAATTTTAACCCATATAGAGAAAGAAGAAAATAGTATGATGTACAAATAAAATGTGATGAAAAATGTAAAAGAATCAGCAGATTACTATAGTTTTGAAAAGTATCATACCAGTAGTAGTGTTTGATCAAAGCTTATTCCAGAGTTTAGATCAATTTTATAGGGTCATGATAAGCCAAATATAAAATGACATAACTTGTGCAGGGTATATATTATACAGTACTAAGTGTCATCTGAAATTAGCATAAAGCTTTCTCGAGCTTTGCATATTGTAGAAGGATTATTCTCATCATTTCTTTCTAGATAAGTTTTACTAAACAGTTTTGATTTCACAAGTTTTTAATTACTACATGTTTTTTTGTATTGTAATTTTTAATTCTATCGATTTAAGGTGATTATTCTGACAAAATCAATAGAGGAAAGTTATTTTTTAGGAACTAAAATTGAACACAATAGCTTTCAACAATAGAAATAACTACAAAAACAAAGAGACAGTAATTTCATTATGTTGATAAATGCAGTACCTGTAAAAAATGACTTTTAACTAACCTGCTATCATAGGAGAAAATATCTTCAGTTTCCATCAAAGAACAGGAACATAAGACATCCACATAGCAACAACAGAAGCTTGCAAAATTTGGCATTCAGTGGCAGCAGCAAAAAAGTGCAAAAACTGACTTCTTCGACAACCACAGCAAAAGTATTTCAACTGAAATTTGAAGCAATAAGAAATAATCTGTCTAGAACTGAATTGAATTCAAAGAAAAAAAAATACAAAGATAAGTAAATCATATTTCTATCAGTCAATTACAAAAAAAAAGTTTTAAACAAAGTACAAAATAATTTATATACCTTTTAATTTTTTTTCATGGGAGGATTAGATTTATTTGCAATGCTTGGATATTCTTTTTCCCTTGAATTAACATGTTCAATTGTGCGCTTTTTTCCTTCTGTAACATTGACTGTTGTAGATGCCATTGGTTCATGAACGACATCTTCTTTCTCCAGGTAAGACAAAATGGATAATTTTTGTGTTGCATCCAATTTTTTTGTGAATAGCTTTTTCATTTGAATGTTGAATATCTTTCCATTCAGTTGATCTTCCACATTTTGCAGCGATAATGTTCCTTGCTGGTAAAAAAATATTTCATTAATAATAACAAATTAAACAATAATAAGATATGCATTGATCATGAATTCTCAAATCAAAAGAAAAGTGGATGAAGAAAGAAAAGGGAATTACCCAAAAAAATTAATATTAAATTTATTTTAAAGGAAAATAAATATTTCTACGTTTATGTATTTACATCTGAACTCAAATTCGATACTGAAGGTCTTTCGACTAATTAGAGTTAACATGTAATTATAGTTTTAAAAACGGTCACGCCTATTGTGGTAGGTGTATAACAGTTTGCACAAAGTTCTCAGCCAACAGAAAAAACTTGTAAGATGGATAAAAGCCTAAAAATATGTATACAATGATAATATTTTAATAAAGAAAGTTGACTGTAAATTCAACAACAAAAACTGTAACTTGGATGCTGCAGAAAAGTAACATGACTTAAGATATGAAATTTTGTATGAAAAAAGTTCTTTATTTCAAATTCTGTCATGCAAGAGTTCTAAGCTTACACAGCTACAGTATTCTTTTCAAGTTAAGGAACTCATATGTTCACATAATCATATGTACATTATTTTGAAACTCTTACAAGTTAGTATATTATTCAAGATATATTTTTTTTCTTTTATAGTTCAGAATCGATACTTGAACCTTATGTTCAACAGAAGAAATAAGAGAAAATGAAAATATAAATTCAGTACAAGTTCTTTGTTATAATTTGGTGAGAAAAAAGTAATATATACCTTGACGAAGCAAATTTCATAAATTTCTTCGGAAGTGAGGTGCAACATTTTCTCTGCAATTTCATCTGAAACAATAGCTGTGGCAAAACCGCTGTTGTCCTTAACAGTAACTTCAAATTGACACCTGTTTTGATAATTGATGAAAAAATTTAAAATTAATCGTCAGTTAAGAAATTTATTTGTCTGAATATAGAATATAAATAATCTTAATTAGTTATTAGTAATTTTAATTTTGTAGAAGAGCAAATATATATACCTAGGAATAAGATGTGTGGATCGGTGACAACTTGTGCAGTAGATTTCCCTTCGCACATTATATCTTGTGAATAATTGCTTACAATTTGAGCATGCTAACACACTAAAGAGTTGTTCTTTACTTGCAAGACACAATTCAGCCTCAATATTAAATATTTGTCCCTTCAAATTCAATATACAAAATATTATTCACTGTTTTAAATAAAAAATTTCCAAATAATCAAATAATATACTTGTTGTTCTTACCGGAGGTTGTGCTTGGATGTTAGCCACAGATATAATGTCATCCTCAAATGGGATTAACATAGTAGAGCCTAATGGAGTTGTACTTTTCGTCTTATAAGCAAGTAGCTTTGCTTCAATTGTTTTGATCCTATATACAAGTAAAATTATGAAAATTTATTAATGTTCACTCATTAAAAACAGTTGTATCATTTTGAAAATTCAAAAAAGAATTGCAAACAAGTATACGGTACATACATTTATCAAAAATAAATAAGGATTATACTATCTTTATTATATTATATATGTCTAGTAGAAAGATTATGAAAAAAAAAGAAATAAAAGTATAATCTTAAAACTTTTTTATCGTAGGAATAAAGATGTATTTTATATGTCAAAATACTCGGAAAGTTCGATGCATTAAATAAAAATATATATTACCACGTCCTTAACTCAGCAGCCTGTGGATATGGAGGATTGATTTCAATTGTTGTATTGAATTTGCTCGTCAAACCAACGAATCTATTCGATGTTCCTAAGTGCATTTGTATATGTGATTTTAGTTTCATCATGTCATATATTTTTGGAAAAAAGGAAATACAATTATTTGCACTTTTACCCGGGGATGATTTCGCAATTCTCCTAGCAAGAATGATCGGGTAATCATGAAGTTGGTTGAAAAGTTTAACTCCCTCATGATCAATAAAATCCTCCCAAAGTGTCATTTTTGTTGGTTTTTTCCTGCATATGTTTCGCAGGATGTTATTAAACAATAAAATCGTTAAAACAATATTATATTATAAATTATAAAAATCAAATATTAGATTATTATTAACAAATAGCAGCATATTTTGTGATATAAAAATTAAAAATAGAGATGCACAAATAAAGAAACAATCCGATTGAACAATGAAATTGATGAACTTTTTAATCTATGAAAGTACTACAGATATTCAAAGTGATGGCCAATATATCCTGATAGTTAATGTAATGTGAACTTTTTGCGATAAAATTAACCAAATTAAGATAAGTTTACTTTAGAGAAATATAAAGTTATTGAAAATTGAGATTAACAGATACTTAATCTCACTGATTGGGGCTTCGGAAGAGAACATGAATCAGGAATCTCAGTAAACGTGAATGTCATTAGCTGTTGATCAAAATTCAATCTTAATTTTTATGAAATAAGAGTAAATCATACTACAAAGGGAAAGAAGTCAAACAGAGCAATGGGTATATTCCTCTTTAACAGACTATATCCACAATATTGGAGAGTGAATTATCTAAAATAAAAAGGGCAGAAACAAATACTAAAGAAAATCAATGCTTATAAAAATTGAATCTTTACTTCACAATGACTCAAACAAACATGGTATTCAATGACATTCTTCATTAACAAAAGAGAGGGGAAGACGCACAAATAAGTAATAAATAAAAACAAAAAAGAAGAAAAAAGACAATCTTAGTTAAAAACAAAGAACACTTCTAAAACTACAGGTAAAATCTTAAAAATCAGGATTATCCATTTGGAGAAGACGATTACAAAAACAAAGTTACTGAAATTTGAAAGATAACTTTATTAAATACAAATATATCAACTACGAAAAACAAAAAGGAAAAAGAGAACTCTATTAACCAAAAAAAAACATTTCTTTGAAAACAAGTAATAAGATACAAAGATAAATTACAAGAGTGATATTCTATATATATACTTACAGCTTGTCCATGACAATGAATTCTTGAAGTCGCTTTCCAGTTGTTGTCTTTGTTGAAGGACTGCCATTAATGACAATGGCAAGTACATCTTGCATTAAACAAAAATAGAAAAACAATAATTAGATCATGAGAACTATTCTATTATAATAACAATTAGATTTTATGTGAATAATAGTAAAAAAGAAATAAATAAATTTATAAATACCAAATTCAAATTCTTTGGATTGATACTCAAAAGTGTCAAATTTGGCAATAGTCAGTCGTGTTGGTGGTGGTAATGGATCCTCTGGAGGTTTCACCTCTTCAATTGGTTCAACAATGGTGTTTTTGTCGAGTGTCCAAACGAATTTGTTAAGCGGATTTTCGTATCCAAGAGGTGGGACTTTCACATATGCAACAGATACCAAGTAAGTCTTGAAAGGAGCAAATTCTTTTTCAAAATATGTTATATCAGTACTGAAAATGGTGGCCTGAACTTGATTCTCCTGTAAAAGAATTTATTAAAAGTTTGATTAGTTGTGTAGAATTTAAAGTTATCTTATTATTATTTTATATTATTACAGTAAAAATATGATATAATGGATTATTCAGTTAACTCGATTAAAGTCAAGCTTTAAAATCAATAATATATTCTATTAAAAATAAATACCTCTTCATCTTGCAGAATTAGGACTTGATATTTTGTGGTTTTATCTTTGTTGTCCCTTGGTCGACTTTTATCAACAACTTGGACTTTACATGTCCAATTTTTAGTATCTGGAGTGATCATATTGATGGTATATCTTTCCGCCATGTTGCAATATATCTGCATTTAAAATATATTATAAGAGGATAAACTAAAGACAAATGTATAATGAAAGCAATATTATTAATAATATAAATACATCAAAAATATACATATAGGGTATGTAAGTTGTATATAAGATTTACCATTGCAAATTATAACACAAAGATGATGAAAAAGCTTTTTCAATGACTTCATTATAGACAACATTGTATGTTGAATGATCGTCATTTTCGTCAATTATAGGTGGTCTAATTAATACTTTGACATTGTTGGAACTTGTAGCTCTTGATAAAGCAACATACAATTGTCCATGTGAGAAGACAGGTTCGCGTAAATATATACCAACAAAATCTAATGTTTGTCCTTGAGCTTTATTTATAGTCATGGCAAAACATAATCGTACAGGAAACTGCGTTCTTTTAAAAGGAAGTGGCAATTTTTCATCTTCTGAAGTCATGAGTGGTATTCGTGGAATAAATACATGAGTATTTTTAAAATCACCGGTAGATATTATTGCACTAATTACATGAGGTTTAAAGTCATTACATATTAATCGTGTCCCATTGCATAAACCTTCACATGGATTTAAATTTCTTAGTAACATAATCGGACAATTCTTCTTTAAAGTTAATTTGTATGGAGGTAAACCAGTAGGATTTAAAGTATGTAAGAAATCTTCGTATTCACTTTGATCCTTAGGATCAATAGTTTCATCTATAGCAATATATACTTTTTCAATGTTTGAAAATCGAGAGATCAACATGTCATTAATATCATCAACAAAATCATTTTTAGTTGTTAGAATAGCACGAGAAGTAACAAACGAAGTTTTTGTACAACATTTGTATAAATCGGGATATGTATTTTTAAATAGAAGATCAAGAGATTCTTTTTCAGAAGTAAAAGGAATAATGAGAGAATGAGGAATTTCAATTTTTCCACGGTCATTTGTTTTTTCTTTTCCACTACCAATTCTCATTAAAAATTCACAAAAGTCAGGATCTTTAGTTGCACGCATATTCTTTGATAATTGTAGTTTTTCAAGTTCATTCCATATTTCAGAACACAATAAACATTCGCGAATAAAATCTTCTTTTTTTCCACTACGAACAACAGGAAGAGTTTGTCGGAAATCACCGCTAAAAACAACTATTTTACCACCAAATAACGTATTTCTTTCCATTAGATCTCTTAATAGTAAGTCAAATGCTTCAACCATTTTCTTTTTTGCCATTGAAATTTCATCCCACACAATTAATCGTGCATCTCGTATTAAAGATGCCAGTGAACTTTGTTTACTAATATTGCAAGTAAAATTTTCATCGACATCAATAGGAATTTTAAATCGAGAATGAGCAGTTCGACCTCCAGGAAGAAGTGAAGCTGCAACACCAGAACTTGCAGTTGCTAAAGCTATCAATCCCCTATGTCTTACTGTAGCTAATAAAGCACGATATAAAAAACTTTTACCCGTTCCACCAGGGCCATCAATAAAAAATGCTCCAAATTTATTTGACAATACTCTATCAAGAATAATATTGTAAGCTTTTATTTGTTCAGAGTTCAATTTATCTTTTAATAATAAATCTTCCTCACTAACGATGATATTTCTTTCATAATGAACTTCTTTAGCTTCTCTTGCTATTGATGAAGGTTTGATATATTCTGAAATTAGTTCGAATTCATTAATGTCACGACCCATTGAATGAAGAATATCATTAATATAATTCAATACTTTATAACGTATTTCTCTTACATTTATATTTGAACTTTTACTGAAATCATCAGACATAGGACTTTCAAATCTCTCCCATAATTCCCTAGGATTTGTTGGATTACAATAAATCAATAACATAGCAAATAATTGTCTTAAACTGGATGGCATTTGATAACTTGCAGCTTCAGACATGCATTCTACCAAATTGTTATCACAAAGTAATAGTTCTCGTTTTTCAGCAGCTTCTCTAAAAGAATTATATTGTACTCCATTTACACTTCGTAGATCTTCATATGATTTTGGCCCCCTTACATTCATTAACAATAGTCTAAGATAGTATCTTTCTCCTTCGGTTGGATGACATGTCACTACACGTCCAATAACGTGACCTCGTTTACGACGTGTCCAAATTTTATCTGTTGTTGACCATACAAAATGTTCAGGAAACTCACGATATAATAAATTTAGGTCCGTAGCTTCTTTGTTTGATTTATTCATTAAGAAAAATTCGGTTAACATTGTTTTTCTTATAATGGGATTATTTGCAATATTACTAATGTTATCGGTACTTTTGAAGGAAACAAGTTGTTGCCCATCAAGATGGAGTTGTAGGTGATATACAGTTGGATTCATTTCACTAATAGGAAAAGCAAATATTCTCCAAGCAGCTTCAGGTGGTGATACCCACCTAGCAGATTGATATTCTTTTATTTCATCTATCTCCACATTTACATCATTAGTCTGTATATGAAATGCAATTTTATCATGCCCTTTGCAAATGTATTTATAAATGTACTTAACAACTTTTATATCTGAACAAATCTCTACATTTATATGACAGTTGAATTTACAAAGCAAATATGGATTGTAAGGAACAACCCACAAGTTATCAAGAAAGTGTCCTCTAATTTTCACAACTTTGCCTGTATTTCGTCTTCTATAAATTGGGTATGAATTCTTTCCTTTGGTTGTTTGTTCTGCGAACTCTTTAGGATATTTATTTTTACAGCATCCTTTTTTTTTCATACAAGAATTTGTTGGGTTCAAATTACCACAAGGACCATGCATCATGTGTTGTGTAACAAGTGAATATAAATACGGATATATATTTTCATCTGGTATTTCAGCACATACAAATCGATCATATGCTTCTGGAGTTAGTAATTTGTAATTCTCATTTAGTATGATAAGAAAATGAGCATGTGGAAGTCCTCGTTTCTGAAATTCTATCGTATACATAAATGCTGCAATTTTACCAAAAATATGTCTTTTAATTATATCATTTTTCAATTCTTCTATTTTTGCTCTAAACACTCTACTAACCAGATCTGGCCTATTTTGTACCTCATCGGTTGATATAAGTTTTTCTGCTATTTCAGGCCAAGAAGGATTGCATGTTATAGTTAAAAATATATCAGGTTTTCCAAAACGTTGCACTAATGCAATAGCATCCATATACCGTCTACGCATATCTC
>NC_028646.1:2979942-2986514 GCF_001406875.1 Solanum pennellii
CCACTTCATTTCTTATTCTGTATAAAGCAGTATATATTTTTTTTAAGACACGTATCATTTTTACTGCTGTAATACATTTTATGTAATTATTATAACCACTTTCCCTATCTTTTCTTTTTTATTTTAAATTTAAACATTAATCTAGAAAGAAAAAGAAATGAAAAGTCTTTGCTAAAAGCTTAAAAAGTGGAAATAGTAGCCTACCCTAATGCTAACAGCCTAAAAAGTTGGAGCTACACCACTTCATTTCTTATTCTGTATAAAGCAGTATATATTTTTTTTAAGAGACGTATCATTTTTACTGCTGTAATACATTTTATGTAATTATTATAACCACTTTCCCTATCTTTTCTTTTTTATTTTAAATTTAAACATTAATCTAGAAAGAAAAAGAAATTATAAACACTTCTTGTACATATAAATCTCTATATTTCATATTTTTTTATTTATTATATTAATGATAATTATAAATTATTATTCATATTTTTTTTGGTTAGAGATATTTGAGATTCAGACAAAATCAATGAACATATCAGAAATTAAAAAATTTTATTTTAAATTTAAATATTAATCTAGAAAGAAAAAAATAAAATAAAAAGGAGGAAAAGTCTTTGCTAAAAGCCAAAAAATTGAAAATTACACTACTGCCAAAAGCCTAAAAAGCAGGAGCTACATCACTCCATTTGTTATTGTGTATAAAGCAAATATATTTTCTTTAAGACAGACACGTATCATTTTTAGTGTTGTAGTACATTATATGTAATTATTATAACCACTTCCCCTATCTTTTCTTTTTTTATTTTAAATTTAAACATTAATCTAGAAAGAAAAAGAAATTATAAGCACTTCTTATACATCTCTATGTTTCATATTTTTTTTATTTATTATATTAATTATAATTATAAATTATTATTCATATTTTTTTTGGTTAGAGATATTTGAGATTCAGACAAAATCAATGAACATATCAGAAAGTAAAATTTTTTATTTTAAATTTATATATTAATCTAGAGAAAATAAAATAAAATAAAAAGGAGGAAAAGTCTTAGCTAAAAGCCAAAAAAATGAAATTACACTAATGCTAAAAGCCTAAAAAGCAAGAGCTACATCACTCCATTTGTTCCTGTGTATAAAGCAATAACTTGTACATATACATCTCCATGTTTCATATTTTTTTATTATTATAATAATTATAATTATAAATTGTTATTCATAATTTTTTGGTTAGAGATTTTGAGATCCAGAAAAAATGAATGAACATATCAGAAATTAAAATTTTTTATTTTTAAATTTAAATATTAATGTAGAAAGAAAAAAAAATTATAAACACTTCTTGTACATATACATCTAATATAATAATAATAGTCAATTTTTGAGAGACTAAAGATGCAAGTTTAAATTAGAAGAAAAAGAAACCGACCTGGTGTAAAACTGCAGGGCTGTCTCCATGTGAAAAAGAACCCACCATTTTTCTGCCGGTTCCTACACCTACACCTACACAATTCATAAATCAAAACAATTCATGAGTAATTAAATAAACATTAATCTAGAAAGAAAAAGAAATTATAAACACTTCTTGTACATTTACATATCTATGTTTCATATTTTTTTTATTTATTATACCAATTATAATTATAAATTATTATTCATATTTTTTTTGTTTAGAGATTTTTGAGATTCAGACAAAATGAATGAACAAATCTGAAATTAAAATTTTTTATTTTAAATTTACATATTAATCTAGAGAGGAAAAAGATTATAAACACTTCTTGTACATATACATCTAACAAAAATAGTCAATTTTTGAGAGACTAAAGATGCAAGTTTAAATTAGAAGAAAAAGAAACCGATCTGGTGTAAAATTCCACGGGTATCTCCATGTGAGAAAAAACCCACCATTTTTCTGCCGGTTCCTACACCTACACATAGACAATTTATAAATCAAAACAATTCATGAGTAATTAAAATGAGAAGAGCCCAATTATAAAGAAAAAAAAATAAACAATACACTTACCATGAGAAACAGAGAAGAAAAGCATGACAAAAACAGATTTAGCTTGAAAATATGTTTCTAAACCTTTTAGGGTATTTAAAAGAGTGAAGAAGGTTTTTTAAAAAAAATAAAAATTGGTGGGCAGCTCGCTTAAATTAGAGAACGTAGAAAACAACGAAATCAGTATATATTCACTTTGGAGACGTTTTCAGATCTGATATTGACGTGTATAAATCATAATTAATATTTAAAAGAGTGAAGAAGGGTTTTTAAAAAAAAAAAATGCTGGGCAGCTGGCGTAAAATAGACAACCTAGAAAATAACGAAATCACTATATATTGACTTTGGAGACGTTCTCAGATCTGATATTTTTGTTTGATTGTTTGAAGAAAGACTGATGTTCTACAAAGATGGAAGAGAAAATGAATGAATATATCAAAATTACTATTCTCTAACCATGTTTTACCAAAAAAACAAAACATACCTGAAGTTTTGAGTTGCAAATTGATTAATGGTTGTTGAAAGAAGAGAGCCGGAAGAAATTAAGCTTTAGAATCATGTTTGAGTAAGTCTTTGTGGTAAGGATGAATGAATTGAAATTTTTTGTTTAAACAAAGGCTGATGTTCTAGAAAGATGGAAGAGAAATGGATCTGCAAACATTTGCTATTGAAATTGAAATTTGTCCCTTTTTAATGTAAAATTACATATTTGCCCTTCTTGCTTTTGAAAATGAAATTTGTCCATTTGTTATTAATGTAAAATGACCACTATACCCTTGGTCGTCCTCTTTTTTGGCTCTTCTATAATATAGTAAAGTAATATATACAAAAAATGGCACTTGTTAGAATGGATTTCCACTAGTTGACACTTGTGAGCTTATAATATTATTTGAAAGTGACACTTTATTGAAATTAGTTAGTGTATTGAATTTCTACTATATACCACTTCTTTTTGTTACAATTTATACAAATTTGATATATTAGCGGAAAGAGTTTAAAATTTGAAGAATTAAACATACAGATTAATAAATGAGGGTTTAATATCTATAATATGTATAAATAGTATTCATATTTTCTATCGAATGAGATTTGAATGAACTCCCCAAGAGTATGCTCCGCCCTGATTTGATGCATCACACTCTATAAAAAATAAAAAAAACACTTGAACAATTTATGATCAAAATAAGTTGTAGATACTTTTGTGGTTACAGAAATAAAAAGTTTAAAATTTAATTACTATTAAATATAAAATTATGTATTTTTTTATATAATATTATTTGTATAACTTCATTATTGATGCAATAGTTAGGAGTGTTTGAGATTAGGCACACTTTTGCGAGGACAAAATGATATGAACCTTAGGGGTTGTTAAAGGTTTTAAATTTAAGTTATATATATTTAAAGGAAAAAGGTCTAATATATTTTCCAATTTTATTATTTAAAAATGACACATTTATATCTCTACTATTGTTAAACAAATGATTCATATATATCATTTTACGATAATGAAAGTGAAAAAATCATTTTCAATTTATTTGTAAATATTTTTATAAGGTTATATTTGATATTCTCACACCTTTTCCCCTTTTTTTAGGCTTTTTGATGCAAGGCAAATTTGAACCTATTATTTTGATGCTCATTGACCAAGTTTTTCACCAACTTTTTTTTTTTGAAATAATCATATATACCACAAATGTTTTTCAGATAAAATAAAAAGAAAATTACAATATATCTATAAAATAATTAAAGTTAATTTTTTTACTTTTTCTCTTTTTTTTATTCAAAATTTTTTGCTCATATTTTTATACAAAAGAATGAAGTAAATAAATAAAATAAGAATAAAAATGTCAAATAATAATAACCAAAGAAGGCAAAAAAATTATGTGTGAAAAGGATCATATATGTCTCTACATGATATTTTTTTAAAATTAAAATTATTTTAACTTCCATTATATTAAAGTGTACATGTGATTTATTTTTGTGATGATAAAAATATATGTGCTCCACTTTTATAAGTATTTCAGATGACAAAGTTGAGATGTTTATTCCCCATACTTAATATAAAATAATTATCATAACAATAAAATTAAAATTATTAAATTTTGTCAATAAATTAAGCGAAAAACCGACCATCAAAGGGGAAAATGTAGGCTACACAATAAGCATGACAAATTGTTGGATGCTAAATATAGAAGACAAAATGTAATTTCACATTTAACAGATAACATCGTATTATTCCGTACTTATATTAATATTTACTATTATTTTTAATAATTTATTTTAATACGTTATTTATTGTGCTTTGATTATCACATTGTTTCGTTATTATTTTCGACTTCATTCTACTGAATTTTGTTCTTTATTATTCTTGTTATGCTTTCTTCATTGTCTTTTTTTATACTTGAATTTGTTACACTTAAATCGAGAGTCTTTTGGAAAGAATCTTTCTATCTCCACAAGATAGTAATAAAGTCTGTGTGCATTCAATCTTACCTTGACCCTACTTGTGAAATTGTATCGAATATGTTATTATTGTTGATATTTTTGGACCATCGTTAATTAAGATTTAGACGTTGGGCGTTTAAAAATTATATATTGTTTAACTACTTTTTAATTCATTCATTATTATTTTTAATAATTTACATGGTTTATTGTGCTTTAATCATCACATTGTTCCGTTATTATTTTCGGCTCCATTCTATTGTACTTTGTTTTGTTTCTTTGTTAATTTTGTTATGCTTTCTTCGTTGTCTTTTTTTATATTTGAATTTGCTACATTTAAATCAAGAGTCTTTCGGAAAGAATCCTTCTATCTCCAGGAGATATTAATAATGTCTGTGTGCATTTGACCTTACCTTGACCCTACTTGTGAAATTGTACCGAATATGTTATTATTGTTGATATTTTTGAACCATTGTTGATTAAGATTTAGTTGAGTGTTTAAAAATTATATATTATTTAACTACTTTTTAATTCATTTCATTAATATTTTTAATAATTTATTCTAATACACACATTGTTCTGTTATTGTTTTCGGCTCCCTTCTACTGAACTTTGTCTTGTTTCTTTGTTATTTTTGTTATGCTTTTCTTAATGTCTTTATTTTTTTTACTTGAATTTGCTACAATTAAATCGAGAGTCTTTTGGAAAGAATCTTTCTATCTCTATGAGATAGTAATAAAGTCTGTGTACATTCAACCTTACCTTGACCCTACTTGTGAAATTGTACTTTAATATACTGTTATTGTTGATATTTTTGGACCATCACTGATTAATATTTAGTTGGGTGTTTAAAAATAATATTTTGTTTAACTAATTCTTAATTCAAAAATAAATTTGTCATAAAAATATTCGTAGTCAAAATATGAAAAAGCCTCTAGGAAGATTATGTTGAAATTTGAAGATGTATCAATTTGAACCGCATGAGTTATTCCTAAAATATAATAAACTGATCAAATGTGTGAACTACATGAATCCTTCATGAAATTCAAAACTTTAAAAAATATTTAAATCATAAAAGTTTATCAAAATAGGTTGTGGTGCAGTGATAGTGATAAGGTTGTTTCACCTTTAATCAAAAGTTTTGAGTTTAAATCATAAGCATAAAGAGAATCATGTTGGGAGCATCACCCCTAAATGTGTCTTGCAATGGACGATTCAAATATAGTCAGAACTCTAATGATAAAATCGTAAAAGTGTAAACTTTACTAGTGATAATATTTAGCTTCCATGTCCATGAGTTGTTCATGAGGAATTTGAAACTCCAACATGTTTCACTTAGATTGTGAAGGTTTAAACTTAATGAATAGTTTATGAAATTCAAACTCTAGTAATTTGTAAACTCTACCACACTATAATGTTAAAGTTTCACTTGTCAAAATTTCAAACTTAAGTATTGATTATCGAGTTAATTTTGGTATCTTTGTCCAAACTGATTATCCGAGTTAATTCACTATTAAGAAAATTATTATTTTTCCACTTAAAAATATTTTTGTGGGAAAAGAGAAAATACCAATATTTTCATACGGAAAAAAAATTAGGAAGTTTCTCACTATTTCAGTGAGAATTTCTCTCACCATGCATTTTTTTCAGTGAGTTAATTCGATCGAAAATAAGTGAAAAATTATGTTCAATAACAATGATTCGTGATTAAAAATCTTTATTTCTAATATAATAATTTTTACGATAAATATATTATTATTAAAACAAATAACAAATGAAGAGAGTCGTGCATACCTTAAAATGATTAATGAATCTACTTTAACCGTTTTAAAATACCTTAGTCCGCATGTTTTTTTCATTTTAATCGTCGAGTTATAGTAACAAAGTCGGAATTTCAAAGGGGATCCTTTAATTGGCTTATTTGTTTATGTATTTATTTATTTGTTTATTTATTTAAAATCTCTCATCTTTTTTGTTTTTGTTTATATTTTAATTTGTGATTGTAAGTATATACTTATAATTCTACCAATCAGAGAAAGTTTGATACGTATATATACTTTGTATTTCAAATAACTTTTTGGCAATTAAAGTTTTTACAAATTTCTTATATATATATATATATATATATATATATATA
>NC_028646.1:2996514-3002030 GCF_001406875.1 Solanum pennellii
TAATGTAAAATGACCACTATACCCTTGGTCGTCCTCTTTTTTGGCTCTTCTATAATATAGTAATATTTTATCCTTTCAATATATTCTCTTTTTAATATTAATTCCATTTATATATTTAGATCTCTATTATAATATTTTCCTATTTTTAATTTGCAAAATTGATTACTTATATTATGTTATATTATAATTTTTTCTATAATAATATTTTATTATAAAAATAGAAAAATATCGAAACAAACCACATTCTTATATTAGGATTATATTTAACTAAATTCTTATCGATTCTCAAATCTCGATCGAATCTTTAATTTATTATGTATTCAAGTCAATAATACACAGCTACAACGACTGCTGAACCAACTCCTATGATGCGGCTTTATGTCATTGTTTTCCTAAAATTTGTGCTTTCGTTTTTTGATTTATGTGCTATAATTTAATTACGTATAAAGTTTCATACAAAAATAATAATTTTAGATTTTTATAATCTTAAACATGTTTTAATATAATTTCTGATTGTTATGATTTCTTTTAAATGTGTAAGTTATGATCTTAAACATGTTGTATTATTTACTTACTTATAAGAGATACTTATTAAAGATAGAAACAAAAATTTAAAGTTAATTACTTCAAATATAAAAAAAAAAAAATATAGTATTCTTTTTAGAACTAATTAGTAAAATACAGTAAAACGTAAATTATAACAAGGAAAATAAAAGATTTGCAAGAAAATAATTTTATCTCATGCCACTTAGTATAATATAATTAATACAATGGTTGCTTAAGAACTCAAAAGAGGTGCTATTAATGTGGAATAATAAGAATATGTACAATAAATTGATTATTCAAAGACACATACATCTGAAATAATATTATTCATCGGTCATTAATTTAAATTGTGAAAATAATTATTAATATTTATATTCGAATAAATTATCTTAATCATATTTTTTACGGTATAATCCTTCCTCGAACCTCGCTAATGTAGAATATTTTTTGTGTATAATTGGATTGCCCTTTTATATATAACAACATTTAATTATTAATCATCACATAACTCTTTCATTATTATTAAACACCATATAAATGATCTTTACATTATAATGTAACATAATTATTAGTGTGTAAACTTACTAAACTATAAGGTATAAGGTCTCAATCCCACCAAATGATCTCTTATTTATGAGCCCACTTTACTCTTTTAAAAGTCATACTATCAAAAAAAAATATTTTAGAAAATTCCAAAATATTAAAAAGTCAAAAGTCAAAAAGTATAATTAATCAAATTGAACAATTGACATCAACCACAAAGCCAAGTAGGATTTAAAAAATGAAAAGAAATTATAAGAGGATAAAAGCTTATTCACAATATTTATATCAAATTATAATAACATAAATATATGATATTATTTGCATGTATACTTTTATCACTTAATTATGAACAATTAATGTATATTTTCATTTTATTAAACTACTTTATCATGATAAATTAAATTAATTTGATATGATTTAATTTACTTCATTAAGTAGCAACTTAAGAGGGTGATTATATTATATTATTCACTTATATAACAATGCTAACAATCATAATCAAGCACAAAAGTTGGGTGATGATAACAATTCAACACACGTGCTAGGCAATTACAAGATTTTAATTATTCTTATTAGCATTTGGTTTTGTTGATTAATAGCTTGATTGAACAAGTTTTTAAGTAGTAAAAGAAAAAGTGAAGTAATTTTAGCTTTTGAAAACTTAATTAAGTACATATTGTTGCTTTTATATTAAAATTAAAATATTTTTCAAATTAAATAGTTCGTTCAAAAAAAATAAAGTGCACCTAACTTGCCTTAACGATTGAATGAGATTTTTGATTGATAAAGCTAATAGCCTCAAAATATCTATACTAAAATCTTAGTATTCAATCTCATGAAGTCTATTTTACTAAAGTGAAGTTCCCTAAATAATAGCCAAATTTATTTTATTTTTTATTTCTTGAAAAGTATTTCTTATTAGTATATTTTTAATTGGACAAGAAAAGAATTTCTTGTTAGGCACAAAAAATTCATGGCTAAAACTTAAACCTATCATCAAATATGGTCCCGGCGGGGCTCGAACCCGCGACCTTCGGCTCATAAGACCAACGCTCTAACCAACTGAGCTACGGGACCGTTTTGTTTAATAATTAAACATTTTGTTATCTGATTCGTTAATGTCTCAATAGATTTGTGAACTGTTATCACAATTATGTTCTACATAATAAATTAATTTAGTGTTTAGAAACAATGAACTTTTTTGATTCCCTCATAAAGATTTGCTATCGTTCTTCTCGAGTATACTTTAATGAAAGAAAAAAAAAGATAGATTTTGTTGTATCTTGTGTAGAATATCAAATCATAAACGAACAAAGATATGAGAGAAAAACTTACTGATTAGTGACTGTGAGACCTCATTTCTTGATTGAAAGGGACACGAAAGGCCTCGGCCCTTGGATAGATATAGCGGAAGGAAAGAGCTTTTGATATTTTTCATGTCGTCAAAAGAGTTGCACAATGATTTTTTCGTGTTCAAAATTTATGGCGAGTGCACAATCGAATTGATCAGGTCGAATAAAGTTTCACCTAATACTACAATTTTGACTGTGCAATCGATTATTAACCATTAATTAATTAACATATAACTCAAATTGGTTCAGTATAACAATGCCAGGTAAATTTCTGATAATATCCTATACTAAAAAAAAAGTTCAATAGTATCTACGCAAACTTAAAATAGTTCAAATACAGAGCTTACTAAAACGACGACAACAGTAAATTAAACATAAATTATGTCACAAATAAACAACAAAACGATGTCTTCCAAATAAAAATCAAATCAAATACTACAAAATCTCCATTAGAATCATTTTTGTAACTAAAGTTCGATTTTTCGTTTCCTTTGCTACCAAACATTGACCGGAGTAAGGGCGCAAACTGCTGGTAATTGTGAGAGTATCTTGAGGAAGATCAGCTTCGGACTGCCACATAAGAATCGACAGTCGTGTACAGGGGATCAACTACGTTTTCGAATCCATAAATCATCTGACTACTTCTCAAAAATGCATCTCTTAAGACGAAACCGATGTCTATGCATCTTATCAGTTCACTGGGAAATGTAACAAATCACACTGAGGCGGAACTGGGTTAGTGATATCCCCCCCTTCCTCTTCCCCTTCCGCGAAAACCTCCACGAAAACCCCTTCCTCTGCCTCTTCCTCTTGAACTTCTCCCTCCATATGATAGTCCTTGAAAAGCTCTATCAACGAGCTGGTTCTGCATGCTACCACCTCCCCGGCCCTTCTTTGGTCCAGAACTACTGGAACCATTAATAGCACCAGCGGGTCGTTTTACTCTGAGGATAAAGAAAGGGACAAAACTAAGGTAAGATGAGAAATTAAATGAAAAGGTAGGTAGTGACCGGCCTAAAAGAACATAAACCTCTGCTAAGTCTTCCATATTGAATGAAATTTTGAGTAAATAACCAACAATAAGTTGGCAAATAACAAATGACGGGTAAATCAAAAAAAGCTTAGAGTTCAAACAATTAACACTCGAGACCTAAAAGCATCTTGAGATGATAGACAAACAGTAAGCCAAGAAGACCTTTCTTTCTGTATTAGTTTATGTCTTGCGTCATGGTTTTTGTGCTATACTAAAATAGTGCTAGAATAGTTTAGCATGACCAAAATCATATACAAATGTAAAATGATATCAGATGATTGAATTACTTAAACCAAGCATCAAAATGACTACAATGAAAAATAGAATTCCATAATAACTAGAGGCTTATTCTGGGGATAGCAGTTAGCTTTTCTGACCACCGATAAATGTGTTGAAACTGCAAACCAATCAGAATGAAACACTACGCATGGGCTGAAGGAAGACAGGTTTCATATGTAACTTGCGTATTATAAATGAAACCTGGTTTGAGTTGTATCACTATTAAGTGCTGATTAAATCCAAATCAATGTAATACTAAAGCAGGGGTGTAAAGCAGGGGTGGGGTTTATGCTCAACATCTCATTTCACTAATGTGATATATATTATACATCACTATGCAGCCAGTTAATAATCCATGCAACAATATTACTTATGACTTATGAGACCAGACTAGTCAGATAAACTAGCGTACCATACCCTCTTTCTGCTTAGTAATTCAAACAATAACATACCCAGTTGAAGCTGCAGTCGTTGGTGTGGCAGATTTCACAACTTCCTTCCAAGAAAGGTTGATTTTTTTGTCCCCGATGAATGAAGGTGTTTTTGCATGTAATGGCTGAGTAATCAAAGATAACAATTGATTCAAGACAGTTTCACATAAGCAAATTCAAATGTATTTCTATATCTTAAAATTCAGTTTAATTACCTGTGCCATAGACAGTATATTATTGCAAGTTCTCAGCCCTGTAGTAGTATTCTGCTTTTGAGCCTTCTGCAGAACCCAAAAGATTTTACCTCAAATAGTGCATCATTAAGTTGCATTTTAAGAACATTTTGATATAACATGGAGAATAGCACTCACAATTTTTTCCTTTTCTTCATCAGATTTAGCATCAGCAAATGCTTTATTGTGCTCCACCATCCCTTGAGTTAATTTCTTAATGGTAGCCCTAGCAAGCTCTTCAACACAGTTTAACCTGAATCAAATACCAAAGGAAATAAGTGAATTCAAGACTTGAAGGAATGCAGGCACAGTAGGGGTGTCAAATAAGTGGGTTGAGCTGAGTTTTGACGGATAAAAACAGGTTGTGTAAAGAAATGGACGGGTCAATAGCCCACCCAAAGGTTACTTCGGCTGAAATGAGTTGGGTCAAGTGGGCTAAAACAATAGGTCATGACCCAGCTGTTCCCAAGTTTTAATTTCTTTGCTTTCTTATACAACTACGCATCAATCCAATATAACTTGGGATCGGCTAATATGAATCAATTTGAGCTACATATCAGCCCAACTTTTAACTTTTAGATGAGCTGCTGGGTGGGTCAAAACGGGTTGAAATAATAAACGGGCGGAACATATTTTCATGGGCTAATTTTATTTGCCAGTCCTAAAGAAGCACATCAAAGTAACTGGCCCAGACACCACGGTTAACAAAACAAGAAAAGAAAGAAAAAGCACAGTAAATTAAAAGGATAAGTGCTTCCAACATGGGAGTTTGACATAATCATTGACACCACCCAATCAGTTACTGCACCCCTATAGCCTACCATAGTTAGCAAGGTTCCGATAGCTTGCTCAGGGAAAAAGTACAATTTAGTAATTACGGCTTTCCTCTTCTAGGATTATATATATTTATTGGGAATATTGGTTTTATTTACTTTTTCAATTGTGTTTATGATACTATAGCAGATCAATGAAAAGGAAAAATAATGGAAGCATACATAATGATTGATTTAACATAGAAATTGACAGAAACCTCTAGGACCCCTCTCTCCACTCATCTCGTTCTCTCTCTTTCACTCCCACCCCACCCACTGCACAACCC
>NC_028646.1:3002586-3026802 GCF_001406875.1 Solanum pennellii
CACCCCCCCCCCCCCAAACCCATCCCAAAAGAAAACACAAACAAACAAAGAGCTTTTTCACCATTCTTTAAGGCATCTGCTCCAGCTTTGCCCAGTGCCCACTCCTCTTTTCCTCCCAATCCTCAACTGGTGCTCCTCTTTTTCCTAGGCCATTGCTAGTCTCATCATCGTCCTCTTAATCCTCCCACACTTGCTAGAACCATTTGAATGGAAAACATATTGTGCATCCCCCTCTTTTCCCGATGTCATTGCTAGTATCATCTATTCCTTTTTGCAACTTGCATCTCCCACCTATGTTGCTCGGACTCCTTAAAAATGCCTCCGGGTACATATTGGATCCTCAAAAGTAGTGCATTTTTAAAGGTATCAACACGGGTGCGGCACTAATTTTGGAGAGGCCAAGCAACATTGACCCAATAAGTATGAGCACTACCTGGAATGCATGTCTCCAATTATGAATAAGCTCCATAGAACAACACAGAACACAAACTATGATCAAGCTTTTTTTCAGTAAGTTATTTCTTCCTGCGCTGATTGATAACTAACAAAATCACTATAATATACTGCAGTTGAACCACCTTTCTCAATATTTTGCGGTCTAACTATCAAAAGTAAAAGATAACCTTACTTAAGATGGCCTACATTTTAACATGATAACCTGAGAAGTTTTGATTATTACTCGATCCTGGTAGAATATTCCTACTTTCCATGCAGCAACCAATGCAAACAACTTTGCTAATAGGCAAAATTAGTGTGCATTTGACTCGGTAAAGAAATCAAATATTTCAAGAACATTATATTTTTTTAAAACTGGTAAGTTTTATATTCCAAGAACACTATTTGGCATATGCACTCTGTGCAGGATGAGATATTCCAGAGCAAAAATTTAGATAAAAGTTTAACCAACAAACTACCTCTCTGTGAACTCTTTGTAATTCTCCGAGAAGTCTTCCCCAAGCCTATCAGATGGCTGTCCAGTCACAATCTTGTAACCACATAAGCTATTGGTGGCATTTGGCGCCTATCCGACAACAAATAAGTGGTGAGAACTCAATACGCAGATACAAAATACGTATCCAAGAGAAAGACGTACCTTGTGAGCTAAATGGTGAAAAGTATACAGCAAACACTCAACATAAGTAAAGTTCATCTCTTCTCCCGCTTTTCGACGAGGCATATATTTCTAGAAGAGAATAAAAAGTTTCATAAGGAAAATGATTAACTGAAAAGTTTTATCTTTCAAATAGTTCAAACTCAAAGTTCACCTTGTTCATGGAACAATACAAGGTAGAGTTAATATATATATATATATATATGGATCTAGGAATAACATTTAGAATATATAGAGGTTAATCAACCCTACCATTTTCTGCATGTATAAAGATGCCTCTAACCAGAACTGAGGAAAACTAAATACTTGCCTTCAATAGTTGAACAACAGAGGGAAGGATCTGTCTCGAATCTTGAGGAATTGTATAGGGTGCACTCTCTGCGAGGTTTTTGAGCAGGTCTACCTTCCGTTCTTCAGGAAGCTGATGACAAAAATAGGTTAGAACAATTGTTTGAACTACCAAAAGAACAAATTAATATCCACAACAACCAAAAAAGATTGTTTTTTTATATTTTTTTCTTTGACAAATTAGCTTCTTATTTAAAACAATACTAGATAAAAATGTTTTAAACACTAAAATTATACCCAATGTGATAGCTACATTTCATAGCAGATAAGGGAACCAAATAAGTATTATGCTACGATACAAGGAATTCAGGTATTACCTTATCAAATACTGGGAAAATGTGTTTATTCAAATAATTTAAAAATTTGCTATTTGAGGCACCCCTCTGCATGAAACATAGAAACCGTTAGGCATGATACTTTGTATTAAGCACTGAAAAAGTAATGAAGTACTTAAAAATAAGGACAAACCTCGAAAAACGGAATAGCCATAAATAAACAGGCTATCAATCGATTGATGTGGTCTCCATCTGAAACCTGCAATTTTAAACAATTCAGATGAAGGAATTCTTTAGCTACCTGCAGATTAACAAGCGGACAGATGGTACAGAAGTTTACCAGACAAGAAGTTTGGACTCACAGAGAAAGAAGACGGAGAACATAGAGCAGATATCTAATTCATTCCGGAGAGCATATGATTTCTATTGATACAAGTGATGTACGAATTACAACATACAACACATTTAGTATACCGATTTTAGTAATCCAAAACAATTCAGAGGTTTCATTCATGTAGTGCTTTAAGTGCTACACGCCAAGAAAGCAGATACAGAGTAAACATCTATGCTTAAAGTTTTCATGTATTAAGGTCTATATCAGTTCTATTAAAAAGGGTTTCAAACAGATTTGTTCAGCTCCAATGCTTTTGGGAATTCGTACTAGTTTGGTTGATTTGATGTGTGAAATCCGGGACAGAAGTTACATGTGTTGAGTTTATGGGTTTCAATCCAATGACAGATTATAAAAGTTTTCACCCTGGGATGAAATTGCTAGTAAGAAAACCAACTAAACTGCAGTGAAAAGGTTTTATCATCCAACTGGTTCTAAAGATGAGGATGATCAATACTTTCTTTAACTAAGGGAAATACATTAGTAGACAACCAACCAAGTACCAACCACCCCAGTGTGATGCTTTTTGACTGCGAGAACAATAGGAAACCAGAAATTTCTACAACATTCTAAAATGAAAAAGACACTTACATTGAATTGTGCATCTAAATCAGCTTGTCCTGAAATGATCTCAATCAGTTCTTGCACACGCTCTTGAGGAGCTTTATCTCCAAATATGCTCAAACTTCTCAAAAAATCCATGAACATCTTAAATTCACCTCCTGTCACATCTTGTAGGCTCTGCAATAGATACAATTAATCTTCTCACATTCTCATTGAAGAGCGTCGAGAAAATAAAGAATTTATCATCTTGGAATTTTTCCTCACTGGTATTACAGGTATCTCCATATTCTATGAGAGAAAAATCAAATAGAATGTAGACTATACAAGATATCACAGGTAATGGCGGAATATCGAAGAAACAAAGCTTCTGAAATGCAAGTCAAAATACTCGACAAATATCCTCATTAACTCCCTACAGGACAGACAGAACAGGAGTAGAATATCTAACTACCTTCTTTATCAGATCGGTTATGTGCCTCTCCATTTTTTCTGGAGGCTTGAGGAGCTCAGCTTTTAGAGGAAATACCTGTAGACAAAGTCATATAGACAATTAGAATACACAAGACTTATAAATGGGCATATTAACAGCTTCGGCAGAGAGAATGTTGACCTTATTACCTTGTCTTTGATAAAAACTAAGGTCCTTTCACGGAGATTGTCATCCGACATCTGCTCATCAATAGTCTCAATGTGTTTAAAAAGAGCTGTCAATGAAGCTACAGGGACAGAAAGAAAGTCAAATTGCCTTAATTAAAGAGCAGCAATTCTATCAGAAAAAATTGTCCCAGTTAAAGCATCAAGAAAAAATGACGGAAAATGGTAAGGTAAGGTAAAAATTCATTCTCTAGTCCTTCAAATGCTCTTTATTCCTTTCAACCCAAAGTACCCACATAACTACATCCCTTCAGACATCGTCTTCCTCCTTTTGAAAGCACAAATGTGCACTACGTCGTTCAGCAGTGTCATACTAAAGTATAAACATTTGTCTGTAGCTGACATATCCACCTAGCTAACACTTAAGCTCTTATTTAAGCTAATTATAAATTTGGACAAAGACATATTTTCTAGAAGGATTTAATCAATAAAATTCCTATCTCAGATAAGTGTAATATAAAGATGCATTCTAATATGGCATACCAATGGCTGCAAAAGCCTGGAACTAGTAGCTTAATCAAGATATATAAGTAGCTAGAACAATGGTAAACAGTTGTCCAGGTATTGACCAGAAGAGCATGCTTGTTAATGCCTAATGGTGCATCAAATGCAACATATAATGTGCACTGCAGCAATAAATTTGCTGATTTATGCCAATGTAGCCAATGAACACAAGGAATGAGTTGCTTGTCTTCTTATATGGTTTTGGGCAATGTCACTTCTCACTTCATGAGCCAATTTTTGGGGTTAATTCGGCTCAAGGTTCAATTTCTTCACATAGTATAGATCCATCCTTATTATTGGTTCAGGCAATGTTGCGCCCCCATGTTATCATCACCATGCTCCAAATATCAAAATCTGTGCTTGCAGGGGTGTAGAGTGTCCTACAGTGGTTGAGGGATAGGATGTTTGTCTCCTTGTACGATCTTAGCGATCCTCACCAGTCACCTCATAAGATAGCTTATAGGATTAAGCTGGGCCCAAGGTCCATTTTCACACAACATATGCTCATGGTTATGGCATTTTACAGAGTAAGTTGAAGACAATACACCTTCCAAGGCACTATACAAGAAACACTGAAACAGTGGTATCAAACAAAACATCCATTGTTTTTGTAGACCAGGCTTTAATGTATCTTTATTCTACCTTTTTCTAAAAGAACGGTACCAGGAAACATGAAATAGCATCCAGCAGAAGAAAGCAAGTGCAGTTTGATAAGTTCAGCAATTTAATTTCTTAACTCAATTTAAGTTGAATTTAGTTACAGAAAAAACCTATGTGCATTGGTTTCAATGTAAGTGAAAGAATCTACATACCTTGTACGTCTTGCCTTAACAAGGACAAAAGGGCTTTGTTTACTGCATCACGTTCCACATTTTCCTCTGGAAAAATAGAAAGATAGAGAAGTCAGGATCACATATCTTTCCTCATAATCAACATATTTTGATGGAAAGACTAAGAGATTTCTATACCCGCAGTCAGGAGTTGAACAAGTATGTCAACAATTTTTGAAAGATGCTCGGGTGTGTCTTTGCAAAAAAGAGGAAGTCCACGAATGGCTTGCACTCGAACCTGCAAGCAGTAATTTGTCAAACAAAGCTCAAAGGTCCCATCAAGAGACATCAACGACACAAACTTCTAGTCTCATTTATGGAGTCCGGAGCCAAAAGGATAAAAAAAAATTGCCAAAAAACCCAAAAGGGCACATTTTATTTTTTAAAACCAAAAAGGAAAAATCGCTATTGCCGAAGCAATTTCCCATGGACACATTAGAACGCCGTTTACTCCGTTAATATTAAAAATCGCTGCCCAAACAGCAATTTTCTCCAAAAAGAACTTCTCTTTTTTTCCCCCACTAATATCGCTGCTTTGGCAGGTTTTTTATAAAAGGAAATAAAATTGAAATGACTGCCTCCACAGCGTTTTACTTTAATTTTATTTTTTTGTTAAATACGCTGCCTTGGCAGCGTTTTGCCTGAACTTTTTTTAAAAAAAAAACTTTTTTCCTGATTAAATGCACATCAACAAGGCAGCTATTCAAACAAAAAATAATAATAATAAAGCTGCCATCGCAGCTATTTCAATAAAAAAAATCTATGAAAACGTGGCAGCAATAATAGCAGAAAAAAAGAAAAAGAATTTTGGAGAAAATCGCTGATCGAGCAGCGATTTTAAATTTCAACGGAGTAAACATCGTTCAAATGTGACAGAGGGAAATCGCTTCGGTAGTAGCGATTTTGCCCTTTTGGTTTAAACAAAATATAATGTGCCCTTTTGGAATTTTTGGCAATTTTTTTTTAAACCCTTTTGGCTCCGGACTCCTCATTTATGCCGTAACTACTGTCCAGAGAAGTCCTTTCTTTTTTATCTGTAAGCTGTGAGAAACTTAAATCATGCTGTCGAAATGTTTATAGGAACTCCATTACAAATAAGATAATTTTTTTTTGATGACAAAGGAAACCGGCAGCTGCTACCCTTTGGGTGCGCACAGGGTAAAACCCCCGCTCCTATGCGATTGCTCGCAAACCACATAGGAGAGGTAACCCGCACTAGGCAAGCCCGGTGCAACGAGCTCGACCCAGAAGGCAAACCCCTTGCTTTCGCTAGCAAGGGGTTTTGATCTTGAGACCTCCAACATGGAAGTCCCAAGCCCTAACCACTGGGCCACCCCGAAGGGTCTACAAATAAGATATTTAAACATGTTAAAAAGCAGTAAAACAAGACAGAAAGAAAACCCGAATAGAAACTGAAGAAAATTGAGACCTAGAAAGAAAATAATAATTACAAATGAAACTGAAGTCTTGTATGTAATGAAGAAACAGAGAAATTCCCGAATGTAAAATAGGTAACAGATAGAATAAGGTCAATCTCATCACAACCTTTTCGTCATTACCTACCTATTTCTAACCTAAAAATGAAATTGATTAAGATCAAGAAATACAGGGTTTCTTTTTATTTTATTACGGTGGTTTTCAGGCTTAGCTTACGCTTACCTCAATTATGTACCTGGTGAAAAGAGTACTAGTATTTCCTCGCTCTTTATGTTTGTATTGAACTTCTACGGGCTAAATTTTCTTATGTACCTTGTCTTTCCACTTAAGCACAAAAATTAAGACAACAGGGATAGAACACAACAATAAACTTGCAGTATAATATACAGGTAGGATGGCTTTGAAAAAGCAATTATCACAATGTTATGATTTTATTTTTTTCCCTACTACTTTTCATATTCTCGAGCCGGCAAACAACTATCTTCATTTCTAAAGTTCAATCATGAATTTATACTCCCAAATCCCAACATACAGCAAAAATATTCAGTTCCCAAGTCATGTGATTCATTAACTTCAATTTTATGAAGCAATTGAATACACAAATCGCTGCTTGTCAACAAAAAATAAGAAATAGAATGCTTACTGAAATGTCCAAAAAAAAACCGAAAGAAATTTACAAATAATCATAAGAAAAAGAAACAAGCTGATAAATATGAAATGAGATCGAAAATATTAGTATGAGACCAGGATGACAGACACAAACGGAGAAAGGTCCAAATTGATATTAAAAGGAAATTTTTTTAAAAAGGTGAATACAAAAAACTGACCCCAAGCTCCTCAGCTTCACAGAAATCCAGCTGAGCATCTACAGCACGGACTGATAAACTAGGAAAATACTTGAAGAATCTGGGGATTAGCTGAGCTGCTAGTTGCATAGCTTTAACACTGCTGCTCTTCGCTGCCTTAATTATATTCTCATAGTCCTCCACATTCTACACCAAATAATTGCACAGTCCAATCAAAATTAGCTGAAATTATTCTTAAAAAATATATATAAAAAACTTGATTCTATCCACCGCAGTTCAACAAACTTAGCTTAAACTACTCGAAAAAACATAAATTTGGTTAAATAAGCCACATGCTTCTCTTCACAGTCTTAATTTATTATCATAGTACTCTCCACATTATACACCAAATAATTACACAGTCCAACCAAACTTATCTGAAACTATTCAATGTATATATAAACTTGATACAATACACCACAGTTCAATCAAATTTAGCTGAAACTACTCGAAAAAATATACAAACTTGACTCAGCACACCACATGATGTTCTTCACTACGTCAATTACATCTCACAATCATCCACATTATACACCAAATAATGCCACAGATCAATCAAAATTAGCTGAAACTATCCAAAAATAATAAAGAAATTTGACTCGATACACCATAGTTCAATCAAACTAAAACTGTTCGAACAAAATATTTTTTAAAAAAATTAAATCAGTTCACCACAAAGTTCAATCAAACTAAAGTTGACTGAATACACCACATTTCACTCAAACTTAGCTGAAACTTGCCCAAAAAAAAAACAAATTTCATTCAATACACCGCTGTTCAATCAAACTAAACTGAAACTACTACACATAAATTTGACTATATAAACCACAATTCAATAAAAATTATCTCAATTCCGAAAAAAAAATACAGATTCGATTCAAATTCGAACCCTAGAACGGGAAACTGAAAAGGTAAATTGAGTTTTTACGTACCTGAGACTTGTCCTTAGCCTCGTTGAGGCGTTCGCCGTACTCGTAAAGCTTCTCGATAATGGCTTCGTCCGATGACTCCGCCATTGCTAAGCTTGTATGTTTAAGCAGTAGAGACAGTAGAAGTGAAGGGAAATTAGACTTGGGCTGACAAACGGGTTTCAGATTAGTGAGAAAAGAAACGGATATATATACACACACGAGAAAAAACAAAGGGCCAAAAAGGGAACTATTGTTTATTTTTATTATATAAGATTAAAAAGTGTGAATATTATGTATAATGTATGAATGTTTTAGATATTGAATAAATATATATCTAAATAGTAATACATTGTATTAAGATCTAAATATTAAATAATTAAGATTGAGGATGATGTTGGATAATGGTTGTTGTTGTTCGTTTACAGTTGGATGATAATGATGGCTAATAGGGGTGACGAATGACAGTGATAGTTGACTGTGTATAATTGTTATCGATGATGATGGTGATTGGTGATTGGTGGTGATGATTGTAAGTAGTGACTAGTGATGGTGACGATTAATTATAGTGATTGACAGTAATAGTAGTCGTGGTTGAAGATGGTGATAGTCGATAATGATGGACGGTGAGCAGAGAGCTAGAGACAAACACAAGATTTGAAGATAAGGTAGCTCCTTGTCTAGGCTCGAACTCATAGTGGTGATAGTCGATAATGATGGACGGTGAGCAGAGACAACCTCAAGATTTGAAGATAAAGTAGCTCCTTGTCTAGGCTCGAACTCACAATGATGCGAGATATACGATCATAGCTTCGAACCAGTAGTGTACCCAAATGAGATCTAATTTATGAGAATGCATAATTAAATATATCTATCCTTTCTCAGATTATCTATACATATATAACAAAAATAAAAGAAAATTATCAAATGCATGTATACCTCCCGCCACCAGGTAGGCTTGCCTCTGGGGGCGAGACACTAGTTGATAATGATGAGGAATAGTACCGATGATTGGTGAATGAATATAGAGATCTTTGAATAATGTAATTGTTGTTATATTATATTTAACGGTTATTATATAATATGAATATTTATGATCAACACTTTATATATCGTAGTTAAAGGCTTTAGCAATTTTAGATGCAATAATATTGACTCAATTGATGCTAAATATTTTTGCAACGATAAATATTATCACTAATAATATATATATTGCCATTGAATGTCTCATTTGCTTGTTAAAGTGTTTACATCATTAGTGTACTACTTTTTACGCTATCAAATCACTTAAAAAAAATAAATGCACAATTTAAAATATCATAATTTCTAAAATTTCTGTCATTTAAAAAAATAACAAAAATTTTCTCTCGGATACATTGCTATACCCTCTTGGATACATCCCTATGTTTTCTCGAGTATATCTCTCACATTAAGTAATGTATCATTTGCAAAGCATCGAACAACCAAGGAATGTATTCGAAAGTAATGAAAATTTTGAGATTTTTGTAACTGGCGAAACTTCTGGAATAGAATGTAATTAGCCCCAGATATATAAGATTTCTGTAGTTGTCCCTAAAAGCTACAAATAAACTTTTTTAAATGTAAAACTTTTTTATTAAGCTTAAAAATAAAATAAATTATATGTTCTGATAACTAAAAATAACCTCGTAATATAAAAGTTTCCTTATACTGATATTACATATATAAGTTAAACTATTTGGTGATGGAATCAATAGTTGGCTGAAATGTTTGAGAAATAAGATAATATGTCTTCTCAGTTGGATGAATTGAATCCCAAAAAACATACTTTGATGCATTTTTGCATACATATGAACTTGGGTTGCACAAAAATGCACCTTCCAATAAGCCAGTTCCACAGCAGCCATAGTTAGCCTTTTCAAAATCTATCATTAAAAAAAAAACATATTAAAAGTGTATATAGAGCTGAGGATCTATCGAAAATGGTTTTTCAAGATTTCAAGATAGGTCGAATAATATTTGTGTATAGTCTGTCATTTCAGACTTCACATATGAGATTATACTGAATATGTTGTTATTGTAATTTAAAATATTTATATTATAATGAACAAAGCGTTTACATCAAATTATATTAACGTACTACAAATTAATGATAAAACTAAAACAAGATTGTGAATTAATTAATAATGTTTTAGTGATTATAATGCATGAATGAACACACACACATGTTGGTTCTTATGTATTCATTTACCATATCAAAATTAGAATTACTCCTCAAATACACTGGTAAATTAAGTTATTATCGTTTGATCAGAAAAGTCACGAATTCATAAGAGGTAAGGGAAAGATTATCGATATAAAATTAGTCTATGACCCCGACTCTTCTACGTATTCCGCACATAAGAATTAGAATATACTCACCATATTTGTGGCCTACAATCATGTCCATCAATGGTCCATATATATCTAAATAAGCAAATCTTGAACCCAAATTTGCAAACTTAATGTCATTTAACTTTTTTTGGAGCTTGGAATTGTAGTCTCTAGCAATGGAAGAGTAGAAATCAATGCAATCTCTCTTTGAAAATGCATTATCAGAGTGAATGGTGATGACAATTGGTAAACAACCCATTGGTGGTAGACCTACCATGCCAATTTTCCTAGCCCCTTGATCCAACAATTTCTACACACAATTAAGCCAAAGAAAAAAAAAATTCATTGACATTAATTTAAATATGCTATAACATAAAAGACTTTTGAAATTTATTATCTGAAATAAGTCTTGTTTTGTGTGGCTGTATTAAAATGAGATATTCTTTGTCGTTAATTACTTTTGAATATAAAAATGTGATATTCTTTTCGAGACATGCTTAAAAAAAATGCGTCATATATAAATTAGGATAAATTGAGTAACGAATTGTGTAACACAATAAACTAAGGTCATGTATTTATTTTAAATAGCGGTAGTTTAAAACAATCACAAGTATAGTTAGACAACTTCTTACGTCAAGTCTGATATGATAACCTGAAAGACAACATAAGAACTTACTATCGACAGTTAAATTACCTCCCACCTTATAAAAAATTTTAAAATTATATATTGTCAGTTTATATAACTTAATTTTTTTTCGATATTCATAAGAGGAAAATTCTTGAAGATGGGTAACCAACCTGGAGGAAGAGTTGAAGATGTTGTAACAAGAAGTCAGTGTAGGTTGAGAGTGTGTAGGTTTTACTACGAATTGGAAGTGTGTTGTAATTGACAACAAAGTCATTTGTGCCTGCACTAATAATGAACAATGATTCTTTTATCAAATTTTGTGTTTGCTCTTTTCCAATAGCTGCCTCCATTTTCTCTTGATACTCCTTGAAATATTCTATTTGCTTTGATAATGAGATAACATTCTGTATTTATTTCCAAAAAAAAAAAGAAATCGTAATTTTTTTTTTATATAATCCAGAGAAATACTATGTAATGTAAGGGTTGTGGGGTGGGCGGGGCAATGGGATTTGTTGTTGTGTTAGTGAGTGAGAATGACATAATCAATATGCAATGTCAGTTGTGGAACTTGTTTTTCTTAATTCTGCTAGGTAAGTTATTTTCTTCATTTTTAATATTTTTCCAAGAGACGATGTTTTTCAAAAAAATTTGATCAACTGAACATGAAAAAATATGTTTCCTTCGTATATATGGTGAGGGTTCGAATCCTACTATATTTTCGTCCCATAAAGAGAAATGATGAAAGAGTAGGGGATTAATGAGAAGTAGATGAGTATTAGATGGAGTAGTAATTTCTTTCATTCTTAACCAAGAGGTCTTGTTTACGGAGTCGTCTTTGTTACAGAGCATTTTACTGTTAGCATTTTTGTTAATGCTGATATGGTCCGTATTACATGGGTCCATTATCCCACTTCATGGACCCATTATCCCACTAATGGGAAGGTGGTTAATTTACCCATTATCCCACACTAATGGGATAATGGTTAACTACCCATTATCCCACTACATGGATCCATTATCCCACTACATCGATCCACTATCCTACTACACTAGTGGTTGGTAACTTTCCATAACCTCTTAATCGTTCTTGATGGAAGCACGGTTATAAATATGTCATTTGTTTCAAAGGTCCCTAAGCACATTACTTTTAAAAACTCCATACCATCTAAGAATGAGGTTTTGAGTGCTTAGAAGATCTTTGAAGAAAAGAAGAATTGTAGACTCCGACTATATCGCTAACACTGTCTGGAGGTATGTCGATCATACTATATTTCCGCTGCATCATTGCTCTGTAATATCTTACATTTACTGGCCCCAATATGGGACTTTCCGGCGTAAATTCGAATTTATTAGTCAGACTCCAATGTGGGTACCAAATGCTGGGTGGGAAACCCAAGAGGTCTCGGGTTCGAGTCCCCTTGGGTATGAAGTCACCTTCATTGGGAAGCGCTTTACCCCCAACGTGGAACTTCTCGGCGTAAATCCGAATTTAGTGAGACTCCAATGTGGTGTGAAACCCAAGAGGTCTCGGATTCGAGTCCCATTGGATATGGAGTCGTCAGCGCTTTAACCCCAACGTAAAATTTTCTGACGCGAATCTGAATTTAATCGGACTTTAATGAGAATATCAAACACCTGGTGAGGAAAAAAAACAGATGAGTATTAGATATAATACACTGATTTTTGGTGTAAGGGGATCAAATCCAGTTCCAGCAGATGCAAAACTAACTCCAGTCTTGAGCTCTTCAATACTCAAACTTTGATCCAAATATGGAGGCACATATTCTTTAACACCAACATACCTAGCTGCATTAATCAAACACAAATTTCAAGCACAATGTAGTTGCATGTGCGTGTATATATATATATAGAGGCGAATCTAAGACGAGTTTTATACTTAGGTTCTATATTGAACTTCTGATTTAATTTAGTGGCAGAATCAAGATTTTCATTAAGATGCAATACAGAGTGTCATCTGATTAGATCACACTCTTTCTGAATCCACTGACTCTAGATTCTGAATTTAAAATGTAAATATATTTTGCATTGGTTAGTGTCTACAAATTACAACAACAATATATCCAGTATAATTTCACAAGTAAAGTTTGATAAAAATTATTTTCGGTGGTCGAAAAGAAAAAGAAAAAGAAGAATTAATTACCAATGAAATCATTAGCAAGCATTCCATTAGTAAACCTTCCAGTTGGAACATGGTTTAGAAAATCTTTTCCATAAGGTGAGAAATTACTCTTGAAAGGAGTTGATATATAATTATTATTTCCAGGATCAGCTGTTGAATCTCCAAAAATAAAAATGGCAGAAACTAAATTATTATTATTATTAGATTGAGCTTGAATTAATAATGGAGCTTCCAACATCAAGAAAATTAACAAAAGAATAATAAAAAAAATTAAAAGACTCATATTAATAATTAATGATTTGATCAATAAAATTTTGGAAAAGTTTAAAGCTTCAATCTTATGGCTTTTGATGACTTTATTAAAACAAGGAGTTATATATATAGCATGACTAGTTAATTAAGAATTAAATGGATTTAATTATTTGTTTAATAATAAAAATATATTTAGAGGTAACTAGTGCTCTATGCAAACGTTCCTAGAGTCTATATCGACACTGATAATAACAGTTAATTAATGTCGATAAAAATTTTAATATTTTTTTAACATACATATATTTATTATCGCTGAAAATTATTTTTGTGTCCTGATCGATGTTGCTTTTGTTCTTGTAATTGTTTGATGGACCAAACACTTCAAATGTTATTTAAAGTTTTCTCAACCACCATCCCTAATTAATTAATTTCTTTGAGTTTGGTATAAGTGGCAATACAATTATTATTAACTTGTATCATAATTTATACTCTTTTTGATCACCAAACGCCTATTTATGAATGTGCATGGTTCATAAATAGGAAAAAAAATAAGTGTAACCTTATAATATGCTTTCTAATTTTTGTATAGGAGTTTTTAGTCAACTTTCTATGAACCTTAATTTGACACATATACATTCATACACCCACACAATCATATTTATCAAACTAAGTGTAATAATTCAATGTCACCGAATATATAATTATTGTTATACTTGTAATAATTCAATCGTCTCTCATTTTAAATTTTCATATTTTAAAATGAGTTAATCTAACTGTTGCAGATATTTGTTCGTATTTGTGCAATCGCGTGAGGAAAATGTGCATAATGATCGCGTTATAGCTGTGAGACACATGAAAATCATCGTAATTATGCTAACCTGAGAACTTTTCATGTATTATAGTAAAGTTGTCCTTTCATGTCATCATGTGTATATTTGAAGTTTCATATAACACATAATCGATAACTGACTTGATTTTATAGATGATCATTTAATTTTTATTGTATCGCACTAAAATTATTAAATTATTTTTTATACAAAGTATTATCATTATTAGTTCTTGATGATGGAATCAATAGTTGGAAAAAGTGTTTTAGAAATAATATCATATGCCTTCTCAGTTGGATGGACTGAATCCCACCAATAATACTTTGATGAATTTGGGCAAATGTTTGATATGGGGTTGCATGTAAGTCCAAATTCCAATAAGCCAGTTCCACAGCAGCCAATGTTAACAAATTCAAAATCTATAAAGAAAAAAAACAAAAGACATAAAAATTTATATTAATTTTAATAAATAAACAAAAGAAATTATATAATTAGACATACTTCACTATTATATATACTATTATTACTTGTACTTCTAAAATATAAAACTTACATAAAACTCTTTGAAAATATAAAGTATGAAAAATACTCTAATTTTGGCCAAAATTATTTTTACAATACTAAACGTTATGGAGGACGTTTTACCCCCTTGCACTATTTAATACTATATTTTAAAGTTTATAATTATGCAATATTTTCTATATCTTTGTGGACACATATATACCTTTAGAATACACTATTAAATAGCGCAGAGGGGTAAAAGGTTTGTTGAATGCCTTGAATCGGACCCGTTATCCCTTAATTATCTGTCAATTGTGTATGTTGGGCCCAAGCCTGTTAGGGCGTAGCTTAGCACTATATATAGACGCTATGGCAAACCCTATTCTGTATTCTGTTTTTGCCTCTCCATAATAAAACTGCTCCCTCTCTTTCCCGTGGACGTAGCCAATTTATTGGTGAACCACGTAAATCTGTTGTCTTGTTTTTCGCGTTCATATTTTCTCGTATTATCTCGAATTCCGCACAACAAGGTTCTTTCCAAAGTTTAATATCGTTAGAACAATTTCGATTAAAGTTCAAATATATTTCAGACATTTTTTCCTAAAATATAGATAATGAATCACAATTACTCACCATATAATTTCTTGTCTTGAATTATGTCAATAGTAGATTTATAAGCTTCTAAATAAGCAATTCTAGAACCCAAATTTGCAAAGCTATTTTGCATGTCATTTAATTTGTTTTGGAGCTTGGAATTGTAGTCTCTAGCAATGGAATTAAAGGAATCAATGCAATTTCTCTTTGAAAATACATTATTTGAGTTAAGTGTGATGACACTTGGTAAACAACCTAATGGTGGTAGACCAGCCATTGCAATTTTCCTAGCTCCTTCATCTAATAATTCCTGCATAATTAAAATTAAAGTTGAAATAATTGATTAAAGTTATTAGTAGTTGAATTGGTCCAACTAAAAAAGATATTTGGATATTATTACTTTTATTAGTTCATTTTCACCAATTATAAGTCTTACAAAGTGGTGGAATTAATCAAAAATTTCCTCAATATTTCATAGGTAAATTTTTTACTAGATTTGTAATATACCAACCTTTGAACATATGTCAACTTCGATTTTGGATCTAATTCACACATTAAAAACTAGCTTTAAAAGGTAGAAAGATTGTTTATCTGGATTTTCACTGTCTAGTCCAGTACGTGCACATTCATAAATCGAGTTATTTTCACACCTCCACAACTATCTGATTTCCTGGCTTGACTATAGTATAAAATCATGTTAGATTCGATCTCGATCATCTTAACTCAACTCATACCAAAAAACTAACTCAAGAAGAAAAAAATTAAGAATTATCCAGATCATATAAAAGAGTTGTGGGATATCGTCGTGATCCAACGAGAGATCATTTCCTTCATTATCATCAATTTTCAATTGAAACTCAACTCATAAAAAATTGTATGAGTACTTACAATAGCCAATTAAATTGAATATATACTATGAAAAAGAAAATTATATTATCAGCGTATATAACTTAACTTAAATGAGTAGACAAACCTTTAGGAAGTTGTGGACATGTTGTAACAAGAAGTCAATGTAGGCTGAGACTCTGTAGTTTTCACTAGGAAATGGATATAACTTGTTGAAGAAACCTTACCCCAGAACACGAACCAAGTTCGTGTAAGTTGTTTTTAAGTAAAGACAGATTAAAGACACAAACACTTACTGAATTAAAAACCTTCCTCACTCAAGGAAGGAAAAACCTCGTTTTATTAATTCAATTATAAGATTTTGTGATTACAACTCAATAATCAAGAAAACCTTATCTCTACTACCTCTCTCGATTGACTCCAATCGATCTCTCCAAAAGGCCAAACCCACCTTTTGTTACAACTCTCACTAACACTCAACCCTACAAAGAGCCAAACCCACCCTTTGTACAATAAACTGTAAATTACAATCAAGAACAAAACAAGAAGATAATTCTACACGTTAAAAACCTTCTCACTCAAGAACGTTTTAAACGTAGCAAACCTATCGATCTTGAAGACTTCAGTTTGATGAATAATTCTCACTTTTCTCTCTATGTGAAGTCGTGGTCTTCTATTCTGCGTATGTCCTCTTTTTATAGATATTCATGCTGCCTCGAATCCTTATCAAATAAGGTAAGGAAATTGTATTTAAACAAGGATTACTTCTTTTGTACAATCCCTTTTATATACAACTTTCTTCCTTAATTATTAAAGTTTCCTTATTTGCATCAACTTGTATCTTTAATAATTAAGGTTTCCTTATTTGTATCAACTTGTATCTTTAGCACTAATTGGACCGTGTCAATATTTCGTGACAATTTCTGCGATCTCTGGCCGAGTTATTTTACTACTTGTACTACTTGTGGCTGGCATCGAACCTGCTTTGCTTAAGTTGCTTGTCGCATTGAACCTGCTTTGCTTAAGTTGCTTGTCTATCATCAAAACATATCAACTTGTAGAATTAGGATTCTATCAAATTCCCCCTTTTTGATGAAGACAAACCTGTGTAATGCAACTCATACATCTTCCCCCTTTTGACAAATCAAAAAGAGTCCAACAACCATCATCCATAGCAACAAAACCAATTAACATCCATAGCAGCAATAAAAGCTCAGCCAGTTGAGCATAATAAAATGTTCTGGCAACAAAACAAAGAGTAACAACACATAGTTTAACCAACTAAGAGAACCAGTTTCAAACAAAATGCTTTTTCAATGTGAAGGTTGACCAGGCTTAGTTGAAGCAGAAGCTAGCATATCCAGAACTCTGTCAACTCTTGCATTGTTAGCAAGTTGCTGCTGCACCATCTGATCCTTCAACCTGTGAATTTCAGCTTTTGAAGTGTCAAGTTCAGCACGTAACTTCTGGTTTTCTGACTCAAGAGTGGCATACTTTTCTTCAGCCACTTTAAGTTCCCTGAGTAACTGAGCAACAGGACCAGATGTACGTGGAGACGCAGTTGCAACCTGTTCCGACTCCATGGGAATGCCACAATCAGCAAGGATGGTTTGAGTGAACATATCTGCACGAGTCAAAATTCTGCCTTCTCCCAATGGTACTTCAAATGCATCAAACACTCTAGTCAACAGGTTTCCAAAAGCTAGCTGATGAGAACCTAGCTTAGGATCCACAATTCTAGCAAGATGTTTGATAAACAATGTGGGCCAATCAATGCGTTCTTTGCACTCAAGTGCATTCATAAGTCCCATGTCTCTTATGGAGGCAATGTGACGTTGGTGACCTCTAGGCAGTATCACCTTATGAACTATCTCGAAAAGAAGCTTATGCAAAGATCTCATAATTCCCTTTAAAACAGTTTGAGCCCTAGAATTGACTCTACCTTGAGAGAATTTGGCTGGTAGGCTAGAATATTCATCAAAACCCCAATTGTACTCATTTATCCCCACAGATGGTATATGCAAGATTTCCCCAAGTTTGGTTGCATCAAACACAATGTCAACCCCCTTTACACTAGACGACACCACATCTCCTTCTAAGATTACCAAGTTCGTATAGAACTCTACCACTTCCTTTTCATAAATCAAACTAGGTTCAAGGAATAACTCCTCCCACCCCTGAAACCTTAGTAGTTCACAAACCTGCTTCACTATATCCATTGAAAGTATATCAGGGTGAAAGATTCTACCCCTAAGCACTGATTTGGTTTGGAAGTACTTTTTCCTTCCCACTTTGAGAAATTTATCTGTATTTTTCTTTGCAAATTTTGATTTTGATTGAGGAGTTGCAGAGTGTTTACCCTCAGACACATTATCAGATTCAGAATCAAGATTCATGGGAGAGACGGATGAATGAACAGGAGACTTACCCAATCGTCGACGCTTCACACCAGAAGTTGTATCATCAGTTGGTTTGACCACGTTCGCACTCCTTGTTACTGGCCTGTGTGGGCGAACCTGTTTAACTGCAATGTGCTTTCTTGGCCGCCTTGGTTTTTTCGGGTGAAGGGTACTTAAAAGAATATCATCATTGAGTGGAGATGGTGGTGGATTTTGTGTAGTGGTTTTGTGAGATGGGGAAGAAGGGGGGTTATTTGGAACAGTGGTTGTGGGAGTTTCTGGGTTTGGTGATAATGGGGTTTCTTTGACTGGGGATAGAGGAGTTTCTATGATGGGTGGTGGTGAGGATTCGGCACCTACAGGTGGTGATGCTTCTTTAACTGGTGGTTGTGGAGATTGAGCTTTTGGTGATGGAGATGTATATGAATCTGATTTGGGTGTAGATGGTTTTGTGGGAAGATGGCTTTCTTGCACAGCATCAACAACTGGGTTCTCTTCCCCCTGAGAAAATGCGCTATCAGACGAGCTTTCGTCATCAGAGTAGGCAACTAGTGGATTAACTATGGTGATGGAAGAGATTTTGTTTTCTTGTTTTTCTGAAGGATGAAGATGAGAGAAAGTTGGTTGCTTGTTTAGAGAGAGTGCTTTATTGGGAACGGTTTTGATGTTGTATTCGAGGGGTTTGAGTAATTATGGGGGATTTACATCGAGGGGACGTGTGCTCTGACGGTTGCACCTGCTTTTCAGAGACATGACATAGGAGAGAGAAGATGGAATTATTTCCCCCCTTTTTTCTTTTTTCTTTTTATTTTTGACAGCTAGGTGTAACGCAGTTGTATAACCAACTTGACTGAACCTGGTTCATATCTCCTTAGAACTTGGTTGGACAGAATTCAATCTAAAAAGATGAGCCCTAACTCAAGTCTATTTTTCTGAAATGACTCTCTTCCTAGTGCCTTGGTGAAAATATCAGCAACTTGATCCTCAGTTTTGCAGAACTCCATTACTATGTTTCCTTTTTCAACATTATCACGAAGAAAGTGATGTCTAACATCTATGTGTTTGGTGCGTTTGTGTTGAACTGGGTTTTTGGCCATGTTCATAGCACTTGTGTTGTCACATAGAATAGGAATACAACCTGTTTCTATACCAAAGTCTTTAAGCTGCTGTTTTATCCAAAGAAGTTGGGCACAACATGAAGCAGCTGCAACATACTCAGCCTCTGCAGTAGATAGAGCCACTGAATTTTGTTTTCTAGTTGCCCAAGATATTAAACATGGTCCTAAAAAGTGTGCCATCCCAGAGGTACTTTTTCTATCAACCATATGTCCTGCATAATCTGCGTCAGCAAATCCCTTTAGATCAAAAGAGTCACCAGTTGGATACCAGAGAACCAGGTTCATTGTGCCTTTTAAATATCTCAAGATTCTTTTGACAGCTTTTAGATGTGATTCCTTGGGGCAGGACTGAAACCTTGCACATAGACCAACACTAAACACTATATCAGGTCTACTAGCAGTGAGGTATAGGAGTGATCCAATCATACCTCTATATCTAGTGTCATTGACTGGTGAACCTGGTTCATCTTTATCAAGCTTTGTTGTTGTCCCAATGGGTGTGTCATTTGACTTAGCTTCATTCATATCATACTTCTTCAGTAATTCCTTGATGTACTTTTGTTGATGAATTGATGTTCCAACTGGAGTTTGCTTAATTTGGAGTCCCAAAAAGAAGTTTAACTCTCCCATCATACTCATCTCAAACTCACTATTCATTAGTTGAGCAAATTCTACTCCCAGTGAGTCATTGGTTCCCCCAAATATGATGTCATCTACATACACTTGTACTATGAACAGATCTTTACCTTGTTTTCGAAGAAACAATGTATTATCAATTTTTCCTCTTGTATATCCATGTGTGAGAAGAAAAGTGGATAATCGATCATACCATGCTCTAGGTGCTTGTTTTAGCCCATAGAGTGCTTTGTCCAGTTTATATACATGATCAGGATACATGGTGTTCTCAAAACCTGGGGGTTGTTTTACATACACCTCTTCTTGCAGATAACCATTTAAGAAGGCACTTTTGACATCCATTTGGTAGAGTTTGAACTCCATGTGAGCAGCATATGCGACCAATATTCTGATTGCCTCAATTCTTGCTACTGGTGCAAAGGTTTCATCATAGTCTATACCTTCTTCTTGGTTGTATCCCTGTACAACTAGCCTAGCTTTGTTGCGCACTATTTGTCCTTGCTCATCGAGCTTGTTTCTAAACACCCACCTAGTTCCTATTACCGTCCTGTTTTGAGGTTTTGGAACCAGGTTCCATACTCTGCTTCTTTCAAACTGGTTGAGTTCTTCTTGCATGGCACTAATCCAATCAGAGTCTAGAAGTGCTTCCTTTATATTTTTAGGCTCAATCAGGGACACATAGGCAGAGAATGCACACATGCTACGTAATTTGGATCTTGTAGAGATGCCTGAGTCAAGAGGAGTAAGAATGTTTTGCAAAGGGTGAGAACTTTGATGTTTCCAACTGTGAGTTGGAATACTTACTGACTCTTGAGGTGCAGACGAACCAGTTTCATTAGTAGGCTTATCCCCTATTTCAGATGTTTTATCAGAGGGTATAAATTCTTTTTCCCATATTCTTGGTTCTGATGGCTTGGAGCAGGTTCCCTCATTCTGTTCATCCTCTGAATTTCCTTCAACCTCACTGCTATTTTCATTAAAGACAACATGGACACTTTCTTCTACACGGTTTGTTCTTTTATTCAATACCTTGTAGGCCTTGCTTTGTGATGAGTAGCCTAGAAAAATTCCTTCATCACTCTTGGCATCAAATTTTCCCAAATTGTCTTTGTCATTGTTGTGTATAAAGCATACACACCCAAAGGCTCTAAGATGTGCTAAATTTGGTTTTCTTCCTTTTAGCAGCTCATATGGTGTTTTGTTTAACACTGATCTGATCATACATCTATTTATTAGATAGCATCCTGTGTTCACTGCTTCAGCCCAATAGAATTTTGGAAGTTTGCTTGAGATTAACATTGTTCTTGCAATATCTTCCAGTGTTCTATTTTTCCTCTCAACAACACCATTTTGTTGTGGTGTTCTAGGTGCTGAGAAGTTATGCTCAATCCCATTTGTAGTACAAAATTGTAGGAATTGTGAGTTCTCAAACTCCAGCCCATGATCAGATCTGATGCTGATTATTTCTTTGTTGAATTTCTTCTGAACCAGCTTTGCAAAGATTTCAAACATAGTGAATGTCTCATCCTTTGTTGCAAGAAACAATGTCCAAGTGAATCTTGAGTAGTCATCAACTATTACAAACACATATCTTTTTCCACCCCTGCTTTGTACACGCATTGGTCCACACAAATCCATGTGAAGCAGTTCTAGTGGCTTGGTAGTACTTACTGTCAACTTTGGTTTGAAGGATGACCTAACCTGTTTTCCTTGAATGCAGGTTCCACATACTTGGTTGTCCCTGAAACTTTTGGTTGGCAGTCCCCTAACCAGGTCTTTAGATATGAGCTTGTTTATAGTTGTCATGCTAATGTGTCCCATTCTTTTGTGCCATAGCATAGAGCAATCAGAGACTGCACTTAGACATTTAAGAGTATCTTCCTTGGTATTAACAAGCTTGGCTTTGTACACATTCTTGTGTCTCTTTCCTAGTAGAACCAGGTTCCCAGTAGCTGAGTTTGTTACTCTGCATTCTTTTTCTGTAAAGAGAACTTTGTTTCCTTTATCGCATATTTGAGATACGCTTAATAGATTATGCTGTAGGCCATTCACATAATAAACGTTCTCAATTGCATGAGTATCCATTGATCCAACCTTTCCAATTCCCTGAATTTCACCACTTTTTCCATTACCAAAGGCAACGTTTCCTCCTTTGATGTTCTTGAGTGAAAGGAAGCTTCTTTTATCTCCAGTCATGTGTCTGGAACATGCACTATCCAAGTACCATTGTTGTTGCTTCCTCTTCACTGATCCCTGCAGTTTAATTTTGGGGGTTAGATTTTGGTACCCAAATCCACTTTGATTTATACTTAGAGAATGGATGGATAAGATTTCTTCTAGCCCATCTAGGAAGAGATTTGACTTTAGGAACTTGTTTTTGCTCATTGGTTTTTTCATGACGAGGTTTTCTCAGAGATTTCAAGTTTTTGTTATGAGCAGTTAGTTTCCTTTGACAATCATGACTTTTATGCCCTATCATCCCACAGTGCATGCACAGACAATCTATGTTGGGATTTTTTACTTGAAAGCTGGTTCTATCAAAGCCTATCCCATGTCTTTCAGATGTGCGTTTCTTGTGAATGTTGTCAAGCAGTATGGAGGACCTGGTCCATCTCATTCCATTTTCTGCTTCAGTTTAGTCACAAGAAGCTCTTTGGAGAGTGCTTCATTCCTTTTGGTTGTCAAGTCTAGGTTTTTACTTAGTTCAGTATTCTTAGATAAAGATGAAGATTTTGTTTTTTCAAGAATCTTGTTTTCTTCTCTTAGAGATGCATAGTCTTCCATTATCAAATCCCTTTTTGATTCTATGGTTTTATATGCATCAATGAGAGTGTAGAGTAAAGATTCTAGCTGCCTTTTTGAGTATGAGTTTAGATTGTCTTGTATGTGATGAAGACTAACCTTTTCATTCATATCTTCTTCTTCTTTATCCTCTTCAGAATCAGAACCAGCCATGAGTGCTAGTATGGTTTCTTGTGATCTGCAGGTTTCCTTTTCTTCCTTGGTTTCCACTGCTACAAGAGCAAGAAAGTCATAATCATCTTCTTGTTCTAGTGCAAGAAGGGACTTGTTTTCTGTCTCATCACCCTCAGACTCTTCATCAGATGAATTTCCCATTGCTGCAAAGGCCCTCTTCATTGAAATATCTGCCTCTTGAGTTGCCATTCTTCTGTTTGAGGGGACAAACTTATCCTTTTTATGTCTTTGCCCTTCTCAAAGTTTGCCTTTTTCTGCTCTAAGGCCCAAAGTGGACAGAACTTGTGCTTTGCTTGAGTTGCTTGTCTATCATCAAAACATATCAACTTGTAGAATTAGGATTCTATCACTTGTAATTTGCAATAATATCATTTGAACCTATACTTATAATGAACAATGATTCTTTTATCAATTTTTTTGTTTGCTCTTTCCCAATAGCTGCCTCTATTTTCTCTTGATACTCCTTGAAGTATTCCACTTGCTTTGATAATGGTATCACATTCTGAAAATTCCAAAAAAAAAAACAAATCTTGAACAAAAAAAAGCTCTATTTTGTTCCTATGACTATGAGTCTATGACAACATTATGATTAACACGAATTCAGAATTTTAAATTTATTGAATTATAGAATTAGAAGGCGCTTGTCCAGTAAGCTATTGCGTGTTTTTATAAAAGGGAAAATTAAGTAAATACCTCATAAAACAAAATAGTTACAAACATATACTCCTTTATATTCATACACCACTAAATAATAACACTATACACCCCCTCCCCCCTCCCTTCCAAACTAATTTCGCTTAACTGATACTTAATCAGTATCGTATATTATATTTATATCATTAATTAGGCTGATAATTTAGCTTAATTGATACTATTGATATCAGTAAGATTTCTTGTTCAGAAATTACTCATTAGTCATTAATACTATATGAATATATGTATATTGTTGTGGTGTCGAAAAAAGAGAAGGGAATAGTGTACTTAAAATGTATTATTGGATACTCGTAATTCAAAAACGAAGATAATATTACACCATATTAAAAATATTTTTATTTTCTTGGGGTGGTGGGGGGTGGGGGT